>NC_133654.1:102378370-102686800 GCF_009905375.1 Apium graveolens
TTCTCTAGCATAGGTATTATCAACTGAACCAACAGATATATATGGCAAGAATACGAAATAGGCATGCATATGTACCATATCACATGCTACAATATATCACAAGAATTTGCTAATAATAATCATGCACTTATCACAAGATAATGCATATGCATATATACATCACAATAACAGTATAACGGGTAGAAAACTTGCCTGAGCGACTGGGGGTTACGAATGGCTCGGGACGAGTTTGGTAACCTATAAGCAACAAGTAAGTTGGAATTAAACCAAAGTCACTTGTAAATCTATACTCTAACCAACTCAGACTCTAACGCTCGTTTTGCGCTTACTGATTCTCTTAAGTCACTCGAGTACCCTCGGCTCCACCATTTTTAATAATTTAACCATTACGAGTTTTAAGGCGATTCCTTCGCGAGTGTCTTACCAACTGCATATTACACCTTACATAAATGTTTCATACTTCAATTAGTCCTTTAAGGTCTTTAACCTATGTTTCAAAGTAAGGCAAGGGGTAAGGGTTCGTTCGCGAAACGTCGTTACTTAAAATGGCCGTTTCTCCTAAACCGTTCATCGGAATCAAACGAACCACATATCAAAACGAAGCTCGTAACATGAACTATCTAAACATGGCAATGGTCAAAAACTAGCAGTGAGTTCAAGGGTTCTGATGTTAAGAACAAAAAAAACAGTCTACGGTAAATCGGGCATTACGACGGCTATGTTTACGCGATTTCCCAAATTTATACCATTCCAAATCCACCACAATTCAACCCCAATTCACAACCCAATCAAAACTCCATCCAAACTACATCATAACAGCCCCAACACTCAACATTAACAATTTATACTTATTCCCCACATGAACTAAAAGCTTTACTTAGGTTCTTTAACTAATTATCAAGATTTACAACTCCAAAAATACCACCAAACCAACTAATCTCTACAAACTCAACCAAACTTTAAACAAACAAGCATCATGCTTCACATATACTATATCAAACATATTCATTCCTAATTACTCAAAACTAAAGCTAGGGTTTGTAGTTTATACCTTCCTTGGAGAGTGGAGAATCAAGAGAATGGCTTGGAATCACCCTTAAAGTCCTTATCCAAGCTTAATCTAAACAAAACTTCAAGAACACAAATTTTAGTTCTTGAAAAACACTATTCACCATCTTCTTCCATGATTTATAGAAAAAGATTGGCTTGGAATTAGAAGCTTAAACTTATAGAAAGTATGTAACTATCCATGGGGAAGCTTAGATAAATACCTTGCTAAATAGTAAGTGGTGGAGCTTGGATCTTCATTTTGTTAAGAAAGAAGCCGAGAGCTTCAAGAAGAAATGAAATATCTTTGTGTTTTGTGAGTTGTTTGCTTGGTTACTAGCTTTTGATTTTGGTAAATTACCTTTTTAACCATGAAATTTGTGTGGTTATTAATCAACCACACCTCCTTCCCTTATGTCATGCTTAGGTCATCCTCATGATGTCATCCTCCCCTCCTTGTCCTCTTCTTATTGGTTGGGTGACATCATCCTCTCTAATCCCTTTGATTAACTTCCTAATTGTTTGCCTAATGACCGCTGATCTGTTATACGGTTCGCTTAACTTTCGTTTTCGTTTATCGTTTGAGGGATCATACCCGGGATCTTATTACTTAGGTTCCCTTAACCTTTCTCAATATATTGTATTCCTTTTATGATCCTCTCTTATAATCCTTTAATTTAAATCCTTTTTATCCTGTTACCTTATACTCAATTCTTTCCGTATCTAGTGGATTTTCGGGAAAAATTAAAGTGTTCGGAATTGGATTCTGACGATCTTTACATACACTTATATACCACATAGAGTACTAATAATATCCCAGAAGACCAATAACAGAACCCCTACATAGTGTGGCATGAAAAATTTTCTCATTTAGCAAAACACTATTCATAAGGGTTTCAAAAATTTCCAAAAAATTGGGGTTATTAAAATACCGATGGACTTGAAACTTGCCTGATAAGCAAAACATCAGTAGATGAAAGTTGGAACTGGTACCAGAAAGCTCTTTCATCTCAATTTCAACAATCTTAATGAATTGGTGAAGAAAGATTTGGTTAGAGGTCTACCAAATATGTACTACTCCCTTGATGGCTTGTGTGATGCATGTCAATAAGCTAAGCAAAGAATAACCTCTTTCAAAAGCAAGTCAAAAATATCCATCAAGAAGCCATATTAAATTCTATATCTGGATCTCTTTGGACATGTCAATGTCATGTCAACTAATAAGAAAAGGTACACTATAGTTGTTGTTGATGAGTATACCAGATTTATATGGGTATTTTTCTTGTACATGAAATATGAAACTCCAAATGTTCTTTTGGATCATCTAAGAGTAATTGAGAATGGATCCAAGTACAAAGTGTGCTTAGGAGTGATAATGGCACTGAATTCAAGAACTCCAAGATGGATGAATAATGCGGATACAAGAAAATTTCTCAACAATTTTCAGCTCCCAGCACACCTCAACAAAATGGTGTTGTAGAAAGGAAGAACATGACACTAATTGAAGCTGGAAGAAAAATGCTAGTGGACGTAAATCTACCAACATACATTTGGGCTGAAGCTGTCAATACTGCCAGTTATACTCAGAATCTGACTCTGATTAACATACATGAACTAACTCCTTATAAAATGATCAAGGAAAAGAAGCCAAGCTTGAAGCATCTTCATATTTTTGGAAGTAAATGTTTTGTACTGAGAACACATTCTGAAATTCTTGGAAAATTTGACAAAAAAACTGATGAGGGAATTTTTGTTGGATATCCTTCTTCAAAAGCCCACAAAGTATTCAATCTGAGAACTAGAACAATTTTTGAATTAATTCATATTTCATTTGATGACAAGAAGATTTGTGGAATTGAAAAAGATACTCATGAAGAACTTGTATTTGTAAACAAAAAGCTCAAGTCATGATATGAATAAATCCTGATGACTCGTCAAATCCTAATGATGAGTCAAATCCTGATGACAATACTGATCCTGATCTAGAGTTAATCATTAAACATGCACATGTTGAGGAGGAACAACATCAACAAACAAACAATAATAACTCTAGTAAATCAAATCCTGATGATACTGATGAATCTAGAAATAGTGGATCAACTGAAAATTCTTTAAGCTCATCAAAAGACATCTCGTCAGGAGGAGATCAGTCAACTAAGCATCAAGATCCATTTGGTGAACACTCCACAACTGGAAGCTCTTCTCAATCAGGAAATGATAGCACTGATATAGGGGAGCTTCACATGAAAATGATGCATCCAATTTAGGGGAAGCATCGGGAAATAGGACTGAACTGCCAAGAGCTGTCAAATGGAAAAAAGACCACACTCATGATCTTATGATTGGAGATCCCGATGTTGGTGTTCAGACAATGAGTGCAACAGAGCATGAATGCCTATATCATAATTTTCTTTCTAAGGAGGAGTCAAAGAAAGTAAAGGATGCACTCAAGGATGCTGACTTGATTCAAGCAATGCAGAAAGAGTTGAATGAATTTGAAAGAAATGAAGTGTGGAAGCTTGTTCCAAGGCCAAACAACAAATAAGTAGTTGGCACAAAGTGGATTTCAGAACTAAGACATATTCAGATGGCACTATAATTAGGAACAAAGCTAGACTTATTGCAAAGGGTTATTCACAATAAGAGGGCATTGATTATGATGAAATATTTGCTCTTGTGGCAATACTAGAAGCTATCAGGATTTTCTTAGCATATGTTGCACATAAAAATTCAAGGTCTTTGAAATGGATGTCAAAAGTGCCTTTCTGAATGGAGAGTTGGAAGAAGAAGTATATGTTGAGCAACCACCTGGTTTCATTGATCCAAGGTTTCCAAATCATATGTACAAGCTTGATAAAGTTTTATATGGACTCAAACAAGCACCAAGAGCCTGGTGAAACACTTGCAAAATTTCTGATTGAAAGTGTTTTCAAAAGAGGTACAATTGATAAAACCTTGTTTTATATTAATAAGGGTAGTGATTTATTTTTGGTGCAAATACATGATGATGACATAATTTTTGGGTCTACTAATAACAAGCCATGCAAAAAAAATTCTGATCTTATGAAGTCAGGGTATCAAATGAGTATGATGGGGGAACTAAGCTACTTTCTTGGACTACAAGTAACACAGACTGATGAGGGAATTTTCATTAATCTGTCTAAATATAAAAAGAATCTATTGACTAGATTCAATATGCAAGAAAGTACTACAACTACAACTCCAATGGCTACTGCTACTAAGTTGGATTATGATCAAGGTAATGAGGTTGATATCACTGCTTATAGAGGTATGATTGGCTCATTAATGTATCTAACTGCTAGTAGACCAGATATTATGTATGCAACCTATTAGTGTGTAAAATTTCAGGCCAAACCTAGAGAACCTCATTTGGTTGTTGTGAAAATAATTCTAAGATATTTAAAGATGACTCAATCTCTTGGTTTATGGTATACAAGAGAATTGGATTTTAGTCTGATAGGCTATTCAGATGCTGATTTTGTTGGATACAAAATTGACAGAAAGAGTACCTCAGGTGGCTGTTTGTATTTAGGTGGAAGACTTGTTACATGGAAAAGAAAGAAACAGAAATCCATCTCTACATCTACAGCTGAAGCTGAATATATTGTTACATGCAGCTGTTGTGCTCAGATTCTTTGGATGAGAGATTAACTTTTGGACTATGGGTTATCCTACTCAAAGATCCCAATCTATTGTGACAATCAAAGTGCAATAGCCATGACAGGAAATCCAGTGCTGCACTCTCTCACAAAACACATCAGTATCAAATATCATTTTATCATAGAACATCTCATGGAGGGAACAATTGAGCTTCACTTTGTTTCAACTGATCAACAAGTAGCTGACATCTTCACCAAGCCATTACCAGAAGCAATCTTTTCAAAGCTCATACATGAACTTGGAATGATCATGTGACACCCCCAGATCCGGAGTCGGGAATCCGGGTCGTCACGGTCTTTCTTTCCACAATATCACTTCACTTAATTAATAATAATTAACCTTATGCTATGACCCCACACTAACACACACCACAACCCGTTATAGTCTCATAGATGAAATTGAAATAAGTACAAGTCCTTGAATCCACAATTTAAAAGTTATTACAACCCAAAATGATTACTTACTAAATTTACAGTTAATTGCCATTATCTGCCACAAGTTATAATTATACAATATTTGGTTCCCAAAAGTAGAATGCCTGATCTACCAATAGATCTACCTCTGCAGCTATAGCAGCTACAACATCAACGGGAAGACGCGGGACGCTTCCCACGCGCTTGCGCTGGGTCTGCTTGAGTCTGGCCATCTTTCCTAACTGTTGTTGTGTGATGAAGAAATGAAGCAAGAGTGAGCATTACAGCTCGCAAGATAATATATAGTGTAAACAATAATGCAAGTATCTAAATGGATAACTTACTAGAATCCTTTATCAAGTGTAAGGTAATTACTTACTGGATATAAGCAAAAACAAGGGATGAAGTTACCAAATAGTTCACTATACTTATATCATTTTTAGAAATCTACTTGAACTACTATTGTTCAATGTATAATAAGTTTCAAAAGGTCATCCCATAGATGAGACCACAAGTTAAAACTTGAATAGATTCAATCTTTGAAATATTTTTAAAGGAAATGAAGTTACGAGATACTTCATTCAATGGGAACACCATTAAAACTATTTGATCCTGTCAATGCTTCGGCAACCACCCATTCGTAGCCTTTCGATCGAAATGCTCTGGGTAGTGTTGTAGAATTGTCCAACTGGATGATGAACTCATTACGGGAGTTTGTCGCGCCAGAAGACCACTTACGATGATCAGTCGCAGTAGTACAATCCCACCTTTTTCCAACATGTAGAGGAGAACCTGTCGGATTTACTTGTCAACCGAACACTGGACACCTAAGGAATGTACCGTCTTGCGGAACTTCCAGGCCATTTGGGCCAATATAATAAGGCTGGGCCGGCGCCACTCGACCACTTACGCCACTCCTAGTTTAGATGAAATCCACGACTCTGAAACGTAAAGCTCGTCCTCACCTTCCCCAAGTAGAAACTTGTTGATACGACTCCACCAAGAAGTTGTATCTAGTTGGAAAGGAAAACTCACCGATATTTCCCAGGCGATGCCTGTTAATGGATTAACTTGTTCCAAGAATTTTACTTCCCGAGTATTGGGTAAGTAATCAAAAACTCTTTTATCAAGACAGCAACCTTGTTGCGAATATAAAACACACCACAGAGCCGGATCCCTCAGGTTTTAAGTGAGTATTTAAAACCCCTTTGAAAGGAGGATATTAAATATAAAATGAGTTTTGGGATCCGCTCTAACTTTTAAAATCATTTTGAAGACTCGCAAAACATTTTTAAGAATGTTTGGAGTAATGCTGATTTAATAAAATAAATCAGTCCCAATATATTAGAAAATATCTGAATATTATTATTTAAATAATATTCCCATAAAGAATAATCTTTATAAAAATAATTGAAGTAGAGGTTGTAAAACTTATACTTGAAATGAATCTTAAATAACCAAAGATATACTTATACGAAAGTATTATCTTTATTTGAATAATCAAAAGTAAGTTTGATAATCGACACATTATTCTTTAATAAAATAAAGAATATTATTTAGTAAATAATCGGAGTCATAAGTCCTCGAATGAATATTCAAAGTGATATTCATTAATAAAATAAATGGAGTCATAAGCCCTCGAATGAATATTCAAAATAATATCCAATAATAAAATAAACGGGATCATAAGCCCTCGAATGAATATTCAAGATAATATTCATTAGTAAAATAAAGTTATCGAATAAACCTTATTCGATTAATAGTTTTGAAAACTATTCATATATATATATAAATATATATATTATACTCGGGAGCCTCGACTCCCGATTTTAGAAAAAGTTCACCTTTGGGTCCCCTATACTAAGGGTATATGCAAATTACCGCTTATCTCTAGCATAGGTATTATCAACTGAATCAACATATATATGTATCAAGAATACGAAACAGGCATGCATATATACCATATCACATGCTACAATATATCGCAAGAATTTGCTAAGTAACCATTATGCATCTATCACAAGATAATGCATGTACAAATGTATACATTACAACAACAGTATAACGGATAGAAAACTTGCCTGAGCGACTGGGGGTTATAAATGGCTTGGGACAAGTCTGGTAACCTATAAACAACATATAAGTTGGAATTAAACCAAAGTCACTTATAAATCTATACTTTAACCAATTTAGACTCTAACGCTCGCTTTGCGCTTACTGATTCTCTTAAGTCGCTCGAGTACCCTCGGCTCCACCATTTTTAATAAATTAACCATTACGAGTTTTAAGGCGATTCTTTTGCGAGTGTCTTACCAACTGCCTAACACACTTTACATAAATGTTTTATACTCCAATTAGTCTTTAAGGTCTTTAACCTATGTTTCAAAGTAAGGCGAGGGGTAATGGTTCGTTCGCGAAACGTCGTTACTTAAAACGGCCGTTTCTCCTAAACCGTACATCGGAATCAAACGAACCACATATCAAAACGAAGCTCGTAACATGAACTATCTAATCATGGAAATGGTCAAAACCTAGCAGTGAGTTCACGGGTCCTAATATTAAGAACAAAAACAGCCTAAAGTAAATCGGACATTACGATGGCTATGTTTACGCGATTACCCAAATTTAAAACACTCCAATTCAACCTACAATCAATCCACAATCACAACCCAATCAAAACTCCATCCATACTACAGCATAACAGCCCAAACACTCAACATTAACAATTTATACTTATTCTTAAACGTGAATTTAACTACACTTAAGTTCATTAATCAACAATCCAAGAATTACCACTCCAAAATTTCAAAAAACTAACTAATCTCTACATTCACAACAAGCAAGCCTCCCATGAATTAAAATCAACAAAACTAAACCTAATTAATCAAATAAAGTTAGGGTTTGGAGGGGTTATACCTTCCTTGGAGAGTGGAGAATCAAGAGAATGGCTTGGAATCACCCCTAAAGTCCTTATCCAAGCTTAAACTAAACAAAACTTCAAGAACAAAAAATTTAGTTCATGAAAAACACTATTCACCATCTTCTTCCATGATTTTTAGGAAGAGATTGTGAATTATTTAGGAGCACAAACTTATAGGATATCCATTGTTGGATTTTTAACGCAGCGGGGGCATGGCAAAATACTTTTACACATACAAAATCCAAATAAAAGCATACAGATCATGAATAAAAATTCGAGGGATCGAATCTAACCTTTTAAAATAATTCGGAGACAATGATCAGAGATACTTAGCAGTTGCTCCTCAAGTGTGAAACACTCCACCGGTATCCACCAAGAAAACGATGTTAAGGAGGAGGAAGGAGGTGGAGAGAATTTGATTTTCCAAACTTTTTGGGTTTCCGGGTTCTGGGGTTAGAATAAAATAGGGTCTATAATAGTGTATTTATAGGCAAAATTTTCAGCTGAAATTTTCCTATAAATATTATTATTACTATCCCATTTATTATTCTCATTAATAATTAAAATACCTTTTAATCATTAATCTTTTTTCTAAACACTTTAGAAATAATTCTCTCTCTTGATTTAATTTCCAAAAATTAAATCCTTTAATTAATAATATTAAGAACTTTTCTTAATTAATTTATAATCAATTAAATCTCATTTAATCAATTATTAAATTTGCCAATTAATTATTTATTTCATAAATAAATAATTATTAGCCATTATTAATTAATTCCTCCACCATTAAATCATTCTCCTTTTATGGTGTGACCCTGTAGGTTCAATATTAAGCCGGTAGTAGAAATAAATAATAATAAAACTATTTTATCATTATTTATATAAATTCTCTAATTTATTAAATATGATTAATTAATTAATCACATTTATTCTACATCGTGAGGGATACTTCTCAGCATATCGCGACTATCCGGATAATATGAATTCACTACTTAGAATACCAAGAACCTATTCAGTGAATAGTTACCGTACAATAAACTCCTTCTACCCTACAATGTCCTGATTAAATACAAGGCATGGATCTCGTGTCAAGCCTATCTAATTCAATCACTTGCTTACCATTTACTATGCGTAGTTCTATGCAAATTAGAAACTCTTTTCTAATTTCATTCACTCTGGCCAGAGATTCCTGAACTAGCATAAGTGGATCAGCCTTGAACATTCGCTTCCTTTACTGGAAGGGGTAGATCGTTTATTGATCATACACTATCTTCGTGTACAAATTCCTATACCCAGAAGAGCCCTAATAATTATCCCTGGAGACTAAGAACTAAACCAAAGCATAGTTCAGTGTACACAAGATGACTATGATGACCTCAAGTCTAAGGATACTTGTACAACTATCACTATGTGAACAACTACTGACACGTGAGTGAACTCCATCAGTTGTTCAGCTGTGCGAGTCATGTTCAGTGAACTTATTCTATAATAAGCACCTACATACTAGCTATAGTGTCACCACACAAATGTCTATGAGAACAGACATCCTTCATAATGAAGCAAGCATAGTATGTACCAATCTTTGTGGATTATTAATTACCAGTTAGTAATCCTATGACCAGGAACTATTTAAGTTTAGAGTTATCATCTTTTTAGGTCTCACTATTATGATCTCATCATAATCCATAAAAAGCTTTACTCTAAACTATGGTATATCTTATTTAAACACTTAAATAGATAGAGCCCGTAATAAAAACAAAACAAGTCTTTTATTAATATCAATGAAATCAAAACAGATTATATAAAGAGTTATTCCTAAATCCTAATACCTGATTGGACTTAGGACATATTCCTTTCAATCTCCCACTTGTACTAAAGCCAATCACTCTGGTATCTAATACCCATCTCATCTTTATGGCGATCAAAGTGACTTTCAAAAAGTAGCTTTGTGAGTGGGTCTGCTATGTTGTTATGTGTGTCAACTCTATTTCAATACAATACAAGAAATGTTACCGCGCTCCCACTAACCCTTTTGTAGACGCATGGTTCATCTACATTTTTGATAAAATCAAACTCTTTGATTGTCTCATCAAAACGAATGTTCGATCTACGAGAAGCTTGCTTTAAACCACATATGGTTCGCAGTAGCTTACACACTAGGTTTTCATTTCCCTTGGAAAGAAAACCATCTGGCTATATGCCAGATCACATAGTCGTAGTAAGCAGCAATCACAAGCAAAATCCGAACTGATTTTAACAGGGCTACAGGTAAAAGACTTCATCAAAGTCAATCCATTGCCTTTGTTTGAATTCTTTTGCCACAAGCCTGGCCTTATAGGTCTCCACCTGGCCATCTACTATAATCTATCTTTTGTATACCGTATACATAGATTCCATTCTGGATTTTATGGCACTATGCCATTTCTCTGAGTCAACACTACTCATAGCCTCATTATAGGTCACAGGGTCGTCATCATCAAATGATTGACAACTCATTGTCATTCTCAATGACAAGGCCATATTACCTCTCAGGTTGGCGAGACACTCTCCCTGACCTACGAATGGGCTATTCCACAAAAGGTTGTTCAGTCAGAACAGGTGTTTCCACTTGATCCGTAGTAGTTTGTGCTTCTTGAACTTCATCAAGTTCAATTTTGCTCCCACTATTTCCTTCAAGGATAAAATCCTTTTCTAAGAAGGTAGCATGTCTGGAGAGAAACACCCGATGATCGGTGTAAAAGTGATACCCTAAAATCTCTTTAGGATATCCCACAAAACTACATTTTACGGATCGAGATTCCAGCTTATCTGGGTCAACTTACTTGACATAAGCTGGACATCCCCGAATCTTAACGTGTTTAAGACTCGGTTTCCTTTCTTTCCATATCTCATACGGAGTTTGAGGAACAGATTTGGAAGGCACCTTATTCAGTAAATATGTTGAGTTTCCAATGCATAACCCCATAGGAATACTGGAAGATTTGCATAGCTCATCATGGACCGAACTATGTCTAACAAAGTTCGATTTCTCCTTTCAGATACTAATCTGGAGGCGTCCACTGGGAGACTATACCATTTACTTTGAGATAATCTAGAAACTCTCCGTTCAAGTATTCACCACCTCGATCTAATCAAAGAGTTATAATACTATGTTTGGTTGTTTCTCCACTTCATACTTATATTCTTTGAACTTTTCAAAGGCCTCAGACTTGTGTTTCACATATCCGAATCCAGATCTATCATCTATGAAAGTAATGAAGTATAAAAATCCACCCATGGCTTGCGTAGACATTGGTCCACATACATCTGTGTGTACCATTCCTAGCAAATCTGCAGCCCTCTCTCCATGTCCACTAAATGGAGACTGCAGTGCCACTATGAAGTGAGATTTTCATCATCCCTTTTCTTTTATTAGTTTGTTCAATCTGAAGTAAATTATGTCACATTTATACAGACCATTATTTAAAGTACCACGTCCATAAAGAATATTATCTCTAAGAATAGAACATTCATTATTCTCAATAATAAATGAAAATCCAGCCAAGTCTAATACGGGAATAATATTCCTCACAATCGAGGGAACAAAATAACAATTATTTCAAACAATAGTCTTGCCCGTAGGCATATGTAAATGAAATGATTCCACATCTTCAGCAGCAACTCTTGCTCCATTTCCCATCAGTAGAATCACCTCCTCTTCTTCAAGAGTCCTACTTCTCCTTGGTCCCTGCAACAAATTGCAGATTTGAGAACCACAGGCGGTATCTAATACCCAAGTAGAAATTTGATTTAATGACATATTCACTTCTTTCATGAACATACCTGAATCAGAAGCGGTAGTCTCACTACCCTTCTTCTTCTTCATTTCTGCAAGGTAAACCTTGCAGTTCCTCTTCCAGTGCCCCACCTTATTACAGTGAAAGCAAACAACTTTGCTCTTGGGGTCTTCAGCTTTTGGTGGAACCGGCATTTTCTCACCTACTTTCTTCTTCTTGGAAGAGTTCCTCTTCCTTTTCTTAGGATTGGAATCTTCATCAATTAGAAGAACAGAACTCTTCTTAGGGGGAAAATTCAATTCCGCAGTCTTCAACATGTTGTGGAGTTCAGGCAGGCTGACATCCAACTTATTCATGTGAAAGTTCACAACAAACTGCGAGAACGAACTCGGAAGCGATTGCAAGACCAAGTCTTGGCTCAACTCCTCATCCATGGCAAAACCAAGTTGTCCAAGACGTTCAATCAAATTGATCATCTTAAGTACATGGTCATTCACAGATGATCCCTCAGACATCCTACACCCGAACAGCTCCTTCGATATCTCACATCGAGCTGTCCTCCCCGCCACATCATACAACTCTTGTAGATGCATGAGGATAGTGTGAGCATCCATATGCTCATGTTGCTTCTGTAGCTCAATGTTCATGGAAGCTAGCATGATGCATTGAGCAACATTTGCATCATCTATCCACTTACGATAAACAACATGTTCATCATTATGTGCATCACTAGCAGGTTCAGTAGGCTTAGGTGAGTCAATCACGTATTCCAGCTTCTCAATCCTGAGAACAATTCTCAAGTTTCGAAGCCAGTCAGCATAATTAGGACCAGTCAATTTGTGAGCATCTAGTATGCTCCTGAGTGATAGTGCAGAAGACATAACGTACAAAGTAAATCTGTAAATGATAAACACATAACAACACTTAGTAAATATTCGATTTCATTTTAAAACACTATATGAATCGGGTCTTTATTCATAAGTGGCTCCCACTAGTTTTCCTAATTTATTCAACCCCCTACGTGAAAAATTAAGCATTCATAATGCTAGTGGGAATAGGGATCCTACATTCCATTACATGACCCCGGCTGTAGCACGAACCACCATGTAATATTCAATAGGCAGACAACTCTTGTCAATTACATCTCATGTTATTCCCTAATCAAACTTTAGCCTCTTGAATAATTGAGTCTCGGCTGTAGCACGACAAACTCAATAATCTAAGTCAAGTCTAACCCAACATTCCGTACAATTGAATCAGTCCCCAAAGGCCCACGGCTGTGGCACGTAACGACCTTTAGATTCTTATTCAATGTACACATCTCTATGTAATAGACAAGTATTTCTTATTTCGAAATCAAAGCCCTCGGCTGTGGCACGAAACGACAATGATTTAAAAATAAGAACTACTTTCTATCATGTTGGAAGGCTATGACCGACACAAGCCCGTTGTGTCATTGGTCAATTATTACTTGATATTATTTAATTTTAGAGGGATTATATTACGTTACAATAATAATCATATTATAAAGAAATTCTTCCTTTTAAATTAAATATTTCAAATCAATAATCAATAATCATATGATTCCCAGATCGGGTGGAGCATTGTCAAGAGGCGTCACTTAATAACCCTTTCTTACAGATAGAAATCTGTTGTTGACAGAATCATCCTTTCTCTCATATCGAAAATTCATATTCAATTACGTGTTTCACAAACACAAGAATTTCATGATTGTATTCATAATATTGTTCTTAAGGTTATGAAACAATTTCACTATACTAGGTTGTCTAACAAACGCCTTATGTTCATTTAAGTTCACCTAAATCTATCATCGCATGATAAACTAAGCATATATCACATATATCAACATGAATAAACATCAAGGTAGGCATGTTATATCATCTAGCACATTAGTCTAAGCATTATACATCTCTATGTATCACATGAAGCATTTAAAAGCAATTAAAAACAGTCAAAAACAGCTTTATAACACTTCATGGAAATATAAACAGTTCAAAACTTTTATATAAACTAAAATTGATCACTCCATTAGATCCGTCTCGGAAAAATGAATCCAACGGTATATTGCACGCCCAAAACGGAGTTACGAAACTCCCAGAAAATCAAATTTAATATGGACAGTCGGGCTGTAACGCATTACAGGAACGCGTTACAAGCCCTGTAACGCATTCCGGTGATGCGTTACAAGCCTTTTAAGCCATTTAAAAGGTGTAACGCATTCCATGAATGCGTCACAGGGTTTTTTTTTATTTTTCAGCAGCCGTCTTCTCTCTCCTCGAAAAACGCGCCTGACAGCCGTACCTGTTCTGTGATTTTCTTGTTTCTCCGTGCAGAATTAGTCAGACATCCACAGCAGATGATACAAACAGATGTATATACATACATACTTTAATATATATATATATATGATTAATTAATTACGAATTATTAATGATACAACTTCAAAAATTCATAATAAAAAATCTATACATCATAAAATTATGAAAAAAATACCCAGACGATCTACAACACTTGTAGAACCCAGATCAACATTCAAAATTATTCTGAGAAACGATTCCTCATCAGACAAAATTAATCCATGATATAACTTGTAAAAATCATAATTAATTCATACAAGCACATAAAATTCTGAAATTTTTACCACAGATCTATATGCATACAACCTATGCTCTGATGCCATTGTTGGATTTTTAACGCAGCGGGGGCATGGCAAAACACTTTTACACATACAAAATCCAAATAAAAGCATACAGATCATGAATAAAAATTCGAGGGATCGAATCTAACCTTTTAAAATAATTCGGAGACAATGATCAGAGATCCTTAGCAGTTGCTCCTCAAGTGTGAAGCACTCCACCGGTATCCACCAAGAAAACGATGTTAAGGAGGAGGAAGGAGGTGGAGAGAATTGGGTTTTCCAAACTTTTTGGGTTTTCGGGTTCTGGGGTTAGAATAAAATAGGCTCTATAATAGTGTATTTATAGGCAAAATTTTCAGCTGAAATTTTCCCATAAATATTATTATTACTATCCCATTTATTATTCTCATTAATAATTAAAACACCTTTTAATCATTAATCCTTTTTCTAAACACTTTAGAAATAATTCTCTCTTGATTTAATTTCCAAAAATTAAATCCTTTAATTAATAATATTAAGAACTTTTCTAAATTAATTTATAATCAATTAAATCTCATTTAATCAATTATTAAATTTGCCAATTAATTATTTATTTCATAAATAAATAATTATTAGCCATTATTAATTAATTCCTCCACCATTAAATCATTCTCCTTTTATGGTGTGACCCTGTAGGTTCAATATTAAGCCGGTAGTAGAAATAAATAATAATAAAACTATTTTATCATTATTTATATAAATTCTCTAATTTATTAAATATGATTAATTAATTAATCACATTTATTCTACATCGTGAGGGATACTTCTCAGCATATCGCGACTATCCGGATAATATGAATTCACTACTTAGAATACCAAGAACCTATTCAGTGAATAGTTACCGTACAATAAACTCCTTCTACCCTACAATGTCCCGATTAAATACAAGGCATGGATCTCGTGTCAAGCCTATCTAATTCAATCACTTGCTTACCATTTACTATGTGTAGTTCTATACAAATTAGAAACTCTTTTCTAATTTCATTCACTCTGGCCAGAGATTCCTGAACTAGCATAAGTGGATAAGCCTTGAACATTCGCTTCCTTCACTGGAAGGGGTAGATCCTTTATTGATCATACACTATCTTCGTGTACAAATTCCTATACCCAGAAGAACCCTAATAATTGTCCCTGGAGACTAAGAACTAAACCAAAGCATAGTTCAGTATACACAAGATGACTATGATGACCTCAAGTCTAAGGATACTTGTACAACTATCACTATGTGAACAACTGCTGACACATGAGTGAACTCCATCAGTTGTTCAGCTGTGCGAGTCATGTTCAGTGAACTTATTCTATAATAAGCACCTACATACTAGCTATAGTGTCACCACACAAATGTCTATGAGAACAGACATCCTTCATAATGAAGCAAGTATAGTATGTACCGATCTTTGCGGATTATTAATTACCAGTTAGTAATCTTATGACCAGGAACTATTTAAGTTTAGAGTTATCATCTTTTTAGGTCTCACTATTATGATCTCATCATAATCCATAAAAAGCTTTACTCTAAACTATGGTATATCTTATTTAAACACTTAAATAGATAGAGCCCGTAATAAAAACAAAACAAGTCTTTTATTAATATCAATGAAATCAAAACAGATTACATAAAGAGTTATTCCTAAATCCTAATACCTGATTGGACTTAGGACATATTCCTTTCAATCTCCCACTTGTACTAAAGCCAATCACTCTGGTATCTAATACCCATCTCATCTTTATGGCGATCAAAGTGACTTTTAAAAAGTAGCTTTGTGAGTGGGTCTGCTATGTTGTTATGTGTGTCAACTCTATTTCAATACAATACAAGAAATGTTATCGCGCTCCCACTAACCCTTTTGTAGACGCATGGTTCATCTACGTTTTTGATAAAATCAAACTCTTTGATTGTCTCATCAAAATGAATGTTCCATCTACGAGAAGCTTGCTTTAAACCACATATGGTTCGCAGTAGCTTACACACTAGGTTTTCATTTCCCTTGGAAAGAAAACCATCTGGCTATATGCCAGATCACATAGTCGTAGTAAGCAGCAATCACAAGCAAAATCCGAACTAATTTTAACAGGGCTACAGGTAAAAGACTTCATCAAAGTTAATCCATTGCCTTTGTTTGAATTCTTTTGCCACAAGCCTGGCCTTATAGGTCTCCACCTGGCCATCTGCTATAATCTATCTTTTGTATACCGTATACATAGATTCCATTCTGGATTTCATGGCACTATGCCATTTCTCTGAGTCAACACTACTCATAGCCTCATTATAGGTCACAGGGTCGTCATCATCAAATGATTGACAACTCATTGTCATTCTCAATGACAAGGCCATATTACCTCTCAGGTTGGCGAGACACTCTCCCTGACCTACGAATGGGCTATTCCACAAAAGGTTGTTCAGTCAGAACAGGTGTTTCCACTTGATCCGTAGTAGTTTGTGCTTCTTGAACTTCATCAAGTTCAATTTTGCTCCCACTGTTTCCTTCAAGGATAAACTCCTTTTCCAAGAAGGTAGCATGTCTGGAGACAAACACCCGATGATCGGTGTAAAAGTGATACCCTAAAATCTCTTTAGGATATCCCACAAAACTACATTTTACGGATCGAGATTCCAGCTTATCTGGGTCAACTTACTTGACATAAGCTGGACATCCCCAAATCTTAACGTGTTTAAGACTCGGTTTCCTTTCTTTCCATATCTCATACGGAGTTTGAGGAACAGATTTGGAAGGCACCTTATTCAGTAAATATGCTGAGTTTCCAATGCATAACCCCATAGGAATACTGGAAGATTTGCATAGCTCATCATGGACCGAACTATGTCTAACATTATATTCCTTTTTATGATCCTCTATTACTTAGGTTCCCTTAACCTTTCTCAATACATTATATTCCTTTTTATGATCCTCTATTAAAATCCTTGAATTTAAATCCTTTTTATCCTGTTACCTTATACTCAATTCTTTCGATATCTGGTGGATTTTCGGGAAAAATCAAAAGGTTCAAATTTGGATTCTGACGATCTTTACATACACTTATATATCATATAGAGTACCAATAAAATCTCAGAATATTCATAAAAGAAACCCTACATAGTGTGGCATGAGAAGTTTTCTTATTCAGCAATATCATCAAAAACACTATTCATAAGGGTTACAAAAAAGTTCAAAATTTTGGGGTTATTACAGATCCGCTATGAGAAGAAATGAGTTTTGTAAGGACTCTAATATATAATAATAGTTGTTTGAATATATTAGAGCTCTTTTTCATTCAATCTCTTTTAAATAAAAGCATTTCCTATTTTGTAAAAAGTTGTTGAACAACATTTTTTTTCAAATAACTTACCTTAAGTTTCGACATGTGTATATAAACTGAAGATAGATGTCTCTAAACCATTTTTAAACACATCTTATGTTTAGTTTAAATGTATTTTCATATTTTTGTAACATTCAAATAATAACAAACTAACTGTGAGACTTGGTCTATAAATACTTTTGGGTATACTCACTTTCAAGTTTTGATCCAAAAAGTACACCATGTCACGTGAGAAAATACAACTTTACACACATTAAAGATTTTTCATTTTGAGCTCTAACACATATATATATAGGGAGTTGCTCAAATGAGAACCACAATTAAAGTGAGATATGGGATATAATCAAAGCCCTTTATTTTATAATATTTTAATATATTTATTTTAATCTCCACCCTATATTACTCTCCTTCTCCTTTCCCCTAACTATTTCCTAATCTTATATTTCCCATCGACATCATCCTTGGTCTTTCTCCATCCCCCTCCCCACCAATACTGTGACGACTGAGAATTTTGCGACGTAATTAAGTGAATAAAGTATGCTTATGTGATGTGATTATAATTATATGACTAAGTGATGATTAATTGTCTTTTCTGTATATAAGAATATAGGAGCGTAAATAAAAATGTTCCAATTTAAAGAGTCAGCTTAGGAGTTGAGCTGTGTTGTCGGGCCGTCAAGTAGAACGGAACCCGTCCTAATAAGGAATTAAAGAATATAAAATGTGAATTATGTGTGATTGAATGAAATGAGTGTTTAAATAAAGTATTTCGTCCTAAGTGACGTGTTGATTGGTAAAGATAATGAGAAGCGTAATCGAAACGTTGAGCGTCGGGCCGTCAGGCTGAATGTGACCCGGTACGCGTAAAAAAGGATAAAGATTAAAGAGGGATAAATTCTATGATCAGACCTGAGTTGTTATGTGATCGTATATGTGTGATTGCTTGTCTGTGTGCATGACTATGTGCTCTGTGACATTTTTATGAATTTAAAGGAATTATGTGATTTAAATAAAGGTTTATTTAACCTTCGCGTATTATTATAAAATTATCCGAGTAAGATAAAAGCATGGGATTTGATTTGTTATTTTCATAGTAGTCCTAGAGACTTTTTAAAAATGATGAGTGGATTTATTTGGAGGTCTTTGCATTATAAATTGATTTTTATGTGGAAAAATGTTATTATTAAGACGAGCTTGCGAAATTCATATAAAATCAACCGTCCGCTCAAAAATCTATTATGAGTAATGGTTAAAAAGCTAATTTCGAGATCTACATGTTAAAATTGTCACTTGCAATAATTTCCGACTTCCCGAGAGAGATATATTTTATATTTGATTTTTGTTACATTTGAGTAAAAAGAAAGGAACAAATAAGCATCAAAAGGAATTAGTAAAGTACAAATTTGCCCTTGTTTTGGTGGTGTATAAATTCACTTTCTCCCCCCTTTTCCTAATCTTCCCCGTGCACCCCACTCTCCCCTTCTCTTTCTTTTTCACTCTCTTCCTCTCGGCTACTCTCTCTCTCTCTCGGCTCTCTCCATCTGTCATCTCTCTCTCTTGCATGCAACACTCAAACCTTACTCAAACTCAAAGATATTACTCTCTTTAGTCTCTATTTTTGGTATACATCTCAATTTCCATTTGCATGTAAGTGTTGTATAATTGTTTTGATGATTGATCACTATGGTTGTGTTCAAGGAAATTGATTTCTTGATACAAAACTATAAGAGTGAATCCAAGAGGTTTTGGGGTCATGAACTCGAGAGGAGACCCGTTGCGGGCTCTCTTTAAGTTCGACCACCACCGGCTATGATCCAAGGAGAGCCGGTGGAGTTTTTACAATATGTTGATTTAAATTTTAAAGCCTTGCATGTTTGGTTTTTGAAAAGATCAAAAGAGTTTTTGATAATTCCTTTAAAACTTGAATATGTGATTGGAGATAGGTTTGTTTTGATTATTGATGTGTGTAAAAGTCATTTGATGTTTAGGAAATAAAAATTTAAGGTTGCATGTTGGGTTTATAATTCAGATTTGTGCTAATTAAAAAGGAAATTAGGTTTGATGACTTGATCTTAGTAAATGCTAAGCCTAATTAGTGAAAAATGTGATTGCATGTTAGTTTTAAAGAAGAACAAGATATGCATGTCAACGTTTAATCCTTGAGTTGTGAATCTTGATTTTGCCGAATAGAAAATGGATTTAGAAGAGATTTGCTTGATGATTAAGTGAATGCATGTTAATTAAAGTTGGAGTCACTAGGTGATGCTCGGTTTTGGTATTTAAATGAATTGAATGACTTAGTAAAGGTTTAAAGCAAGTTGGGAATGTAATTTAAGACCTTGCATGTCAAAATTTATCCTTGCATGCATGATTATTGGAAAACCCGAATGGGTCTTATGCTTAAAAAGAGAATTAAGTGATTTCTTTGCTAATTATCTTAGTGGCTAGTGAGAACTTGATTTCATGACAAAGATTGGGTGGTGTTTATGTTCGAATTTTGATAATTAAAAGAAAGTGTTGATTTTGATTTTTAATGTGATTATGATTCGGATTTTTGATTAAAAAGGATGAAGTTTAATTGCGTAAATGACTCTTATGACTTGCATTATTTGTGTTCGACTATATAAGATGAATTTGAATATACATGGTTGTGTTTTATGTGAATGGCCGAATAGAATACAAGTAGGGAAATGAATGAATCGGTTCTAATCCCTTGTTAAGTGATTGCATGTGAAATCCTAGGAGACATGTGATTCATTTATGTGATTGGTTGTTGTTATAGTTCGAATTAAGGAATAAAAGAAAAAGGGCATTAAATTGTTTGTTATTAAAAAGAGCTATAAATGATAGCTATGGTCGTAAAGGTTTGGTTGTGAATAATTTATGTACTCGTAAGAGTTATATTAGTGTGATTTAAGAAATAGCTAAGGTTAAGCAAGTAGTATATAAGGATATAAAAGTTACGAAAAAGGAATGTGCTATGTGCTATGTGCTTATGTGTATAAGCTATATTCGTATACTCGATTCAAGGATATAATCGAGTTATCGTATTGAGTGATCGTTCTGGCAATGAGAGTTGAGAAACTGATTAAGGTTTGGTTTTATTGTAGATTCGCAGCGTGAGGGCATTCAGGCTAGGAAAGGAAAGGATATACTAGGTGGCAGTAGTTCAACCTTCAGGAAAGCAAATTCAGGCAAGTAACTCTGATTACTTGTGTAAATGATTATATAGAGAATGTTGTTCATACCATGGAGAGCATGGAACTGTTTAACTTGTGAAACCCTGAAATTGATTTGAGATACTCTGCCTTTGATCTTGATAAAATGTTATTGATAAGCGTACTGATTCAACCCTTTGATAATCTGTCCTTTCTGTTCAAGTTATTTATTAAGCCATGAATCGTATTGAACCCTATAATTATCCTTGTGAACCCTGTTTAATGATACTTTATTTCCTGATCATCCTATAGATCCCTAGACAGATGTTGATCCTTCTAACTTAAATGCCTTGTTATCCTTGATACAGAATCCCTAAGAATTGTTCCTTGTTTATCCTTGAATCACTCCCTGAACTTGTTTTCTTAAAATCTGACTTAAGAATGAGTTTCGACTCGAAAGAGTCTCAATGATTTCATATTCTTGGTAATGATAAAATGGATTTTAGAAAACCTATTTGTTTTTCCAACTCAAGGTTTTCCAAATGAATTCCTGATGGATTGGATTAGGACATAAGAGGCTAGTGGGACTAGTCCAGTCATGGTAAGAGGCTAGCGGGGCTAGTCCAACTTAAGGCTGAAATTATGCTGATTGGTACCTTAAAGACCGGATGGAGGTCGGTACGGGCTGATCACCCGTATTATAATGAAATGGAAAGTTAAAGTGATCCAATCAAGGGTTCTAAATAATTATTTAAAAGGGAACTGAAACTTTCTGTTCAGTAAATTGATTCTTGAAAATGAAAATGGTTTATATTGTTTTGAAAAGAGTTGATTATGCTAATGTGAAGCTTAAAGCTCGAGAACCCTGATTCTTAAATCTGTTGATCATATGATTGATCTCATATAATGAATACTATTGCTTTCCTCTTTTGAAAGATCTATTCTGATCCCTTAATGATTTGTGATGAATGTCGGCTTTCGTCATGCATTGAGCCTTGTTCCTTGAAAGCCCCACATTATCCTTCAAAACCTTTCCTTGACCCAAAACCTGGAAATCTGCCACCTAGAACAAATAAAGTAGAATGCCCTGAATTTGGTAAAGTATATTATGATTTGATATCGTAGAACTGCTTTATAGTTACTTGCTGAGTTTTACACTCATATGTTTTATTTTGATCTAACCATGGCAGTTAAGTAAGAAGATGGCCAGGCTTAGGCGCACAGCTCGTAAGAGCGTACCTGGTGGTCCCTACTGTGTTGAGGGCTTCCGGTTGTTAGAGCAGGTAGTGGTATTTTTTAGTGAGCTCGCGCCTAGAAGGAAATGTTTAAAGATACAATGGGTTATCTGTTGGTTCCCAGCCGGAATCGATATTGTTTATTTAATAATATTTTGGGGTTGTAAGTTATATTTTATGATTGGTAATTGTAATATTGTCTCATACTTTATCCTGTTGATCCTGTTAGTAGTTAATCGGGGTTTATGCTTATTTAATTATTAGATTAAAGGTGTGTGAGTCCTCATTTCCTAACCCCGAGATTGAGGGCGTCACAAGTTGGTATCAGAGCTACAGGATCTAGTCCCTGAGACAAGTTAGGAATAAAAAGGGGTATTTTGGGTATATATCTATATCGCGAGAGAGTTCGACTCATATAGAGTTGAGTTAGACTATTAGGTATAGTCTAAGAAAAGTGTGTATCAATTAGAGTGGAAACTAGAGTTAGGGTGTGAGTTAGCTGGAAGCTTTATTTAACCCTAACATTGTTTCTTGGTTGTTGTTTTATGTTTTCTCTCAGGATCCTAGTAGTGGTAGTGACTCAGACTTAGAGATTAGTTTGACTGGTACCCCAGTGGACCCCATTCACCCTCTCCAGAGGAGCCTGTGTATGTTAGTTCAGACCCAGAGGAGGACCGTTCTGAGAGTAGTGAGATCCCTATGCAGATTTCACCCTTGAGGCCAGATTCAGAGACCCCTGCCCCTGAGCCAGAGTCCGAGATGCCTAAGACTGTACCTGTCAGTGTTGGTGGCAAGTTAGCCCAGGATCAAGACTTTGTGTACTCCCGCATCCCTGAGTTGGGAGCTTTGGTGGATAGGTTGATTCGAGATTCTAGGCAGAGGACTTCAGTAGTGATGGAGGAGTGGAGAGCTAGGATTCAGTTGGTAGAACAGGTTGCCAGGAGGAGATTGGACGAGGGACCATCCACTAGTGATGCTAATGTTGAGGCCCAGAGGCTTCATAAGATCATTCGCTGGATGTTGGTTGTGTTGAGAGAGATTCTAGATGATTAGACGGGACTGTTGGTTGAGCCCGTAGATTGTTGTTTTTCAGCGCCGGTAGGCTTTGGGATACTTGGTCAGATGCCGGGATCCCTTTTCATTTATTTTGTTGTATTTCAGAACTGTGTTGTAGCAGTAGTTGTTAGAAGTTAGGGGTAGATGGGGGGATATTTTCTAGTTTTTCCTCTGTTTAACCCTGCTATATTATTGTACCTTATTTTAGAACCTGTGATAGCCTGAACTATCTTTATGTACCCTTGTTTAAATGAATCCATTGTCTTGTTTTCCATTGTGCACCTTAAATATCTCATAAATCGTTCTCAATATCATGTTTCTATATAACCATGTTCTCGTATAACCATGTTTAAAGATCATAAAACCCTACCTTGTGCCATGATAAAACAACCCTGATATGAGAATTATGTAGTAATAGGATTGCATGTGCAAATTGGGTAAAGCTTAAAACCCGCAAAAGAGATTTTATAAAAACTGTTGTTATATATATATTCCATGCCATCGTATTGCTAAATAATTTTTCAATCAGGTTTGTAAGAAATGGACAACTCACCAGATCACCAAGAAGAAGAAATTCCCACCCAAGACCCAGAAGTAAACCCAGAAACCACCATGATGAGCAGACTTGCTCAGCTTTTGCAACAACCTGTGGCCCCCAAAGTTGGAAACTTCAAACACTTTCAATCTGTTCATCCCCCAGAGTTCTTAGGTTTGCCAGACCCGATTAAAGCGCAGTCATGGTTGAGAGAAATGGAAAAAGCTTTTGAGTTAGCAGAAGTTAAGGACGACAAGAAAGCTCAGTATGCAAGTTATTACCTGAAAGACGAAGCAAGTTTCTGGTGGGAGTCTTCTAAGGCGTTGTTGGAAGGCAAAGACTTAACATGGGAGAAGTTCACTAAGATGTTTCTGGAGAAGTATTTGCCGAGTTATATGCAAGATCAGTTGGAAATAAAATTTTTGGACCTTAGACAGGAGGATATGTCCGTAGCGGAGTATGAAGTGAAATTCTCGGAGTCGTCTAGATTCGTACCTGAGTATGTGAACATAGAGGCAAAGAAGGCTAAGAGGTTCCAACAGGGACTTAAGCCGTGGATTAGGAGTCAATAGCAATGTTGGAGATCAAGAATTATGCTGCTTTAGTTCAAAAGGCGATGATAGTGGAAGGTGAGCGTGAAGCTGCAAGAAGAGAAAATTTGAAAGCTCAGAGCAAGAGCAAGGAAGCTCAAAGTTTAGAGGGAAATTTGGCAAGAATGGTGGAGGTCAGAACCAAATATTTCAGAAATTTAAACCCGGTAACGGGGCTCAGAAGAACCGTTTCTAGAAAACTGGACAACCGGGGAAGGATAGCAGACCCCAGATTCAAGAATGCAAGAATTGTGGAAAGAGACACCCGGGAAGGTTTAATAAGTTGGATGTAACGTGTTTTAAGTGCAACCACAAGGGGCATTACTCTTCAGAATGCCCAAGTGGAGCGAGGAAGCCTGATTTGACTTGTTTCAAGTGTGGTAAAGTGGGCCATATGGCCAGGAATTGTAAAGAGCCTGTTCAGAAGGCTAATGTTCTCAGGATTGCTGGACCGCCGTCTCTCCCAGCACCACCAGCTCAACCCAGAGCTAGAACCTTTAACATGACGATGAAAGATGCGGTGCAAGATGTGGACGTGGTAGCAGGTATGCACGTTATTAACTCAGTAGAAGTAAAAGTTTTGATGGATTCTGGAGCAACTAGATCTTTTATCTCTGAAAGTATTCTTGATAAGTTAAATTATATTGCGTACCCTCTAGAACCTAATTTGATTATAGAGGTGGCGAATCAAGAGAAAGTTATTGCTAGCGAGATTTGTCCCGATTGTGAGGTGACTATAGAAGGTCGGCACTTTTCTGCTGACTTAATTCCCTTTAAGTTAGGAGAATTTGAGGTCATACTAGGAATGGATTGGTTGTCAAACCATGAAGCGCAAATAGAATGTAAAAGTAAAAAGGTGAAGTTAAGAACCAAGGATGGTGAAGAGGTGATATTTAAAGGAAAGAGGCAAGAGAAGAAATTCTTAACGGCTATTGAGGCAAGAAGATTAATACATCAAGGATGTGAAGTTTATTTGGCTCATGTCGTGGATGTGAAGAAAGAATCTGTAAGGATCGAAGATATACCGATAGTAAGAGATTTTCTGGATGTGTTTCCTGATAAATTGCCTGGACTACCTCCAGACAGCGAGATCGAGTTTACAAATTATTTGGCTCCTGGAACGGAACCAGTGTCAAAAGCTCCCTATCGTATGGCGCCAGTTGAGATGAAGGAATTGGCAGCTCAGTTGCAAGAATTATTGGACAAAGGAGTGATCCGATCATGTGTATCCCCGTGGGGCGCAACGGTATTATTTGTAAAGAAAAAAGGATGGAAGTATGAGGTTGTGCATTGATTATCGCGAACTGAATAAATTGACAATCAAGAATAAGTACCCTCTACCGCGGATCGATGACTTGTTTGATCAGCTGAAAGGAGCTTCGTGTTTCTCCAAGATCGATTTAAGGTCTAAGTATCATCAGTTAAAGATTAAAGCGGAAGATATACCCAAGATAGCGTTTCGAACGAGATATGGACACTATGAGTTTTTGGTAATGGCATTTGGCTTGACAAATGCGCCAGCCACATTTATGGATCTTATGAACCGAGTGTTCAAGCAATATTTGGATAAGTTCGTTATTGTATTTATCGACGATATACTGATTTACTCCAAAACGGAAGAAGATCATAAGGAGCATTTGAGGATTCCCTTGGAAATTCTGAGGAAAGAGAAGTTGTATGCTAAGTTTTCAAAGTGCGAATTTTGGCTAAAGAAAGTGCAATTTCTTGGTCCTGTAGTTAATAAAGAAGGAATCAAAGTGGACCCAGCCAAGATAGAAGCTGTAATGAATTGGGAAAGACCCAAGACTCCTATGGAAGTCAGAAGTTTTCTGGGATTAGCCGGATATTACAGGAGATTTGTACAAGATTTCTCTAAGATTGTCGTTCCATTAACGAAGTTGACGAGAAAGAACGAGAAGTTTTTTTGGACAGAAAAGTGCGAGGAAAGTTTTCAAGAGTTAAAGAAGAGGTTGGTAACCGCCCCAGTGTTGGTATTACCAGATGACAAAGGGGAATCTGTGATATTCAGTGATGTTTCATATAAAGGACTCAGATGTGTGTTAATGCAACACGGGAAGGTAATAGCATATGCGTCAAGGCAACTCAAGCCGCATGAGCAAAAGTATCCAACGCACGATTTGGAATTGGCAGCAATTGTGTTTGCCCTTAAAATTTGGAGGCATTATTTATACGGGGAAAAGTGCGAGATTTACATGGATCATAAGAGTTTAAAGTATATCTTTACTCAGAAAGAATTGAATATGTGACAAAGAAGGTGGTTGGAATTGATCAAAGATTATGACTGTGCGATAAACTATCATCCTGGAAAGGCAAATATGGTAGCAGATGCTTTAAGTCGCAAGGAAAAGTTGAATCTGTTAACGTGATCGGAAGAATTAATCAAGGATTTTGAAAAGATGGAAATAGAGGTGTAGACTCCAGAATTTGGAAGTGAAGCTATATATGCAATGTCATTTCAACCTGAAATTTTGGAAAAGATTCGATGCTGTCAAGAGCAAGTGATGAATCGCGAAAAGGATAAGTTGACGGGAGAAGAAATTAAAGCTCAAAAGGATGGAAAAGGAATATACCGTGTTAACTCACGTATTTGGATACCTAATGTCATAGAGTTAAAGCACGAAATTTTGCAAGAAGCGCATAACTCGAGATTTTCAATTCACCCTGGAAGTACGAAAATGTACCAGGATTTAAAAGAAAGTTATTGGTGGCCAAACATGAAGAAGGAAATTGCGGAATGGATAAGTAGATGTTATACGTGCCAAAGTGTCAAAGCGGAACATTAAAGGCCGAGCGGATTGCTTCAGCCACTGGATATACCCGAATGGAAATGGGAACATATAGCGATGGATTTCGTGGTAGGATTACCTAAAACCAAGTCAAATCATGATGCGATTTGGGTGGTAATCGATCGATTGACGAAGTCAGCACATTTCTTGCCGATAAATGAAAGGTTTTCATTGGAAAAGTTGGTCAAATTGTATTTGGATGAGATTGTGATGCGTCATGGAGTTCCTGCGTCTATCATGTCTGATAGAGACCCAAGGTTTAACTCGAGATTTTGGTGACAATTCCATGATCATTTGGGAACTAAGTTGAAAATGAGTACGGCATATCATCCGCAGACAGACGGACAAAGTGAAAGGACAATTCAGACCATTGAAGATATGTTGCGAATTTGCGCAATAGATTTCAAAGGAAATTGGGACGATCATTTGCCTTTAATTGAGTTTTCCTGCAACAACAGTTATCACGCAAGTATTGGCATGCCGCCTTATGAAGCGTTGTATGGAAGAAAGTGTAGGTCCCCTACTTATTGGGACGAAGTTGGTGAGCGCAAATTAATTGGCCCAGAGCTAGTTCAACAAACGAAGGAAAAGGTAGAGAAGATTCGAAAGAGATTAATTGTAGCTCAAGATCGCCGAGCAAAGTACGCAAATCAAGAACGAAAAGATATGCAATTCGAATCTGGAGACAAAGTCTTGTTAAAGATGTCTCCTTGGAAAGGTTTAACCCGATTCAGAAAGAAAGGAAAGTTCAGTCCTAGGTATATCGGACCATTTGAAGTATTACGTCGAGCCGGGAATGTGGCATATGAGTTGGAGCTACCTCCACAAATGTAACATCTGCACAATGTATTTCATGTATCTCTTCTGAAGAAGTATAATGCTGATGCGAGCCATGTGATCGAGTTGGAACCAGTGGAAATCCAACCAGATTTTTCCTATGTGGAACAGCCAGTTCGAATTTTGGACCGAAAAGAGAGGACACTTAGAAATAAAGTTGTACCTCTAGTTCGAGTGTTATGGAGAAATCCATTAGTCGAAAAATCGACTTGGGAATTAGAAAGCGAAATGAAAGAAAAGTATCCCTATCTACTTGCTTAGATTAGATTCTGGGGACATAATCCTTTTAAGGAGGGTAGATTGTGACGACTGAGAATTTTGCGACATAATTAAGTGAATAAAGTATGCTTTATGTGATGTGATTATAATTATGTGACTAAGTGCTGATTAATTGTCTTTTCTGTATATAAGAATATAGGAGCATAAATAAAAACGTTCCAATTTAAAGAGTCAGCTTAGGAGTTGAGCTGTGTTGTCGGGCCATCAGGTAGAACGGAACCCGTCCTACTAAGGAATTAAAGAATATAAAATATGAATTATGTGTGATTGAATGAAATGAGTGTTTAAATAAAGTATTTCTTCCTAAGTGACGTGTCGATTTGTAAAGATAATGAGAAGCGTAATCGAAACGTTGAGCGTCGGGCCGTCAGGCTGAACGTGACCCGGTACGCGTAAAAAAGGATAAAGATTAAAGAGGGACAAATTCTATGATCAGACCTGAGTTGTTATGTGATCGTATATGTGTGATTGCTTGTCTGTGTGCATGACTATGTGCTCTGTGACATTTTTATGAATTTAAAGGAATTATGTGATTTAAATAAAGGTTTATTTAACCTTCGCGCATTATTATAAAATTATCCGAGTAAGATAAAAGCATGGGATTTGTTTTGTTATCTTCATAGTAGTCCTAGAGACTTTTTAAAAATGATGAGTGAATTTATTTGGAGGTCTTTGCATTTTAAATTGATTTTTATGTGGAAAAATATTATTATTAAGACGAGCTTGTGAAATTCATATAAAATCAACCGTCCGTTCAAATATCTATTATAAGTAATGGTTAAAAAGCTAATTTCGAGATCTACGTGTTAAAATTATCACTTACAATAATTTCCGACTTTCCGAGAGAGAGATATTTTATATTTGATTTTTGTTACATTTGAGTAAAAAGAAAGGAACAAATAAGCATCAAAAGGAATTAGTAAAGTACAAATTTGCCCTTGTTTTGGTGGTGTATAAATTCACTTTCTCCCCCCTCCTTTTTCCTTTTTCTTCCCCGTGCACCCCACTCTCCCCTTCTCTTTCTTTTTCACTCTCTTCCTCTCGGCTACTCTCTCTCTCTCTCGACTCTCTCCATCTCTCATCTCTCTCTCTCTTGTATGCAACACTCAAACCTCACTCAAACTCAAAGATATTACTCTCTTTAGTCTCTATTTTTGGTATACATCTCAATTTCCATTTGTATGTAAGTGTTGTATAAGTGTTTTGATGATTGATCACTATGGTTGTGTTCAAGGAAATTGATTTCTTGATACAAAACTATAAGAGTGAATCCAAGAGGTTTTGGGGTCATGAACTCGAGAGGAGACCCGTTGCGGGCTCTCTTTAAGTTTGACCACCACCGGCTATGATCCAAGGAGAGCCGGTGGAGTTTTTACGATATGTTGATTTGAATTTTAAAGCCTTGCATGTTTGGTTTTTGAAAAGATCAAAAGAGTTTTTGATAATTCCTTTAAAACTTGAATATGTGATTGGAGATAGGTTTATTTTGATTATTGATGTGCGTAAAAGTCATTTGATGTTTGGGAAATAAAAATTTAAGGTTGCATGTTGGGTTTATAATTCGTATTTGTGCTAATTAAAAAGGAAATTAGGTTTGATGACTTGATCTTAGTAAATGCTAAGCCTAATTAGTGACAAATGTGATTGCATGTTAGTTTTAAAGAAGAACAAGATATGCATGTCAACGTTTAATCCTTGAGTTGTGAATCTTGATTTTGCCGAATAGAAAATGGATTTAGAAGAGATTTGCTTGATGATTAAGTGAATGCATGTTGATTAAATGAGTTAATTAAAGTTGGAGTCACTAGGTGATGCTTGGTTTTGGTGTTTAAATGAATTTAATGACTTAGTAAAGGTTTAAAGCAAGTTGGGAATGTAATTTAAGACCTTGCATGTCAAAATTTATCCTTGCATGCATGATTATTGGAACACCCGAATGGGTCTTATGCTTAAAAAGAGAATTAAGTGATTTCTTTGCTTATTATCTTAGTGGCTAGTGAGAACTTGATTGCATGACAAAGATTGGGTGGTGTTTATGTTCGAATTTTGATAATTAAAAGAAAGTGTTGATTTCGATTCTTAATGTGATTATGATTCGGATTTTTGATTAAAAAGGATGAAGTTTAATTGCGTAAATGACTCTTGTGACTTGCATTATTTGTGTTCGACTATATAAGATGAATTTGAATATACATGGTTGTGTTTTATGTGAATGGCCGAATAGAATACAAGTAGGGAAATGAATTAATCGGTTCTAATCCCTTGTTAAGTGATTGCATGTGAAATCCTAGGAGATATGTGATTTATTTGTGTGATTGGTTGTTGTTATGGTTCGAATTAAGGAATAAAAGAAAAAGGGAATTAAATCATTTGTTATTAAAAAGAGCTATAAGTGATAGCTATGGTCGTAAAGGTTTGGTTGTGAATAAATCATGTACTCATAAGAGTTATATTAGTGTGATTTGAGAAATAGCTAAGGTTAAGCAAGTACACTTCAATTGTTAAGTATATAAGGGTATAAAAGTTACGAAAAAGGAATGTGCTATGTGCTTATGTGTATAAGCTATATTCGTATACTCGAGTCAAGGATATAATCGAGTTATCGTATTGAGTGATCGTTCTGGCAACGAGAGTTGAGAAACTGATTAAGGTTTGGTTTTATTGTAGATTCGCAGCGTGAGGGCATTCAGGCTAGGAAAGGAAAGGATATACTAGTTGGCAGTAGTTCAACCTTCAGGAAAGCAAATTCAGGCAAGTAACTCTGATTACTTGTGTAAATGATTATATAGAGAATGTTGTTCATACCATATAGAGTATGGAATTGTTTAACTTGTGAAACCCTGATATTGATTTGAGATACTCTGCCTTTGATCTTGATAAAATATTATAGATAAGCGTACTGATTCAACCCTTTGATAATCTGTCCTTTCTGTTCAAGTTATTTATTAAGCCATGAATCGTATTGAACCCTATAATTATCCTTGTGAACCCTGTTTAATGATACTTTATTTCCTGATCACCCTATTGATCCCTAGACAGATGTTGATCCTTCTAACTTAAATGCCTTTTTATCCTTGATACAGAATCCTTAAGAATTGTTCCTTGTTTATCTTTGAATCACTCCCTGAACTTGTTTTCTTAAAATCTGACTTAAGAATGAGTTTCAACTTGAAAGAGTGTGAATGATTTCATATTCTTGGTAATGATAAAATGGATTTTAGAAAACCTATTTGTTTTTCCAACTCAAGGTTTTCCAAATGAATTCCGGATGGATTGGATTGGGACGTAAGAGGCTAGTGGGACTAGTCCAGTCATGGTAAGAGGCTAGCGGGGCTAGTCCAACTTAAGGCTAAAATTATGCCGATTGGTACCTTAAAGACCGGATGGAGGTCGGTACGGGCTGATCACCCGTATTATAATGAAATGGAAAGTTAAAGTGATCCAATCAAGGGTTCTAAATGATTATTTAAAAGGGAACTAAAACTTTCTGTTCAGTAAATTGATTCTTGAAAATGAAAATGGTTTATATTGTTTTGAAAAGAGTTGATTATGTTAATGTGAAGCTTAAAGCTCGAGAACCCTGATTCTTAAATCTGTTGATCATATGATTGATCCCATATAATGAATACTATTGCTTTCCTCTTTTGAAAGATCTATTCTGATCCCTTAATAATTTGTGATGAATGTCGGCTTTCGTCCTGCATTGAGCCTTGTTCCTTGAAAGCCCCACATTATCCTTCAAAACCTTTCCTTAACCCAAAAGCTGGAAATGTGCCACCTAGAACAAATAAAGTAGAATGCCCTGAGTTTGGTAAAGTATATTGTGATTTGATATCGTAGAACTGCTTTATAGTTACTTGCTGAGTTTTATACTCATATGTTTTTTTTAATCTAACCATGGCAGTTAAGCAAGAAGATGGACAGGCTTAGGCGCACTGCTCGTAAGAGCGTACCTGGTGGTCCCTACCGTGTTGAGGGCTTCCGGTTGCCAGAGCAGGTAGTGGTATTTTTGAGTGAGCTCGCGCCTAGAAGGAAATGTTTAAAGATACAATACGTTATCTGTCGGTTCCCAGCCGGAATCGATATTATTTGTTTAATAATATTTTGGGGTTGTAAGTTATATTTTATGATTGATAGTTGTAATCTTGTCTCATACTTTATCCTGTTGATCCTGTTAGTAGTTAATCGGGGTTTATGCTTATTTAATTATTAGATTAAAGGTGTGTGAGTCCTCATTTCCTAACCTCGAGATTGAGGGCGTCACAAATACCCTACCACCATCGTCGCTCTACCGCGTTGTCTGACTCCTCTTTTTCCCCGACTAACTTGACTCAATCACATCCCCATCATCACCTCACTCAAATATATAAACATTACAGACATATAATTCAATTTTCTTCTCTAAAGCTCCGATTGTACTTCGACATCATTTCAATTGGTCATTTTTGTCATGATTTCAACCTCCGCTGCATAATCAATCAATGGAGTAATATTATTATCCAAGTTGTGACGGTTGTGTGTAATGATGGTGTTTGTATATTGCCGGAAATGGTGACCGGAGGTGATTTTCGTTATACAGTAGTTATTTATTTATATTTAGATCCGGTGATTTTCTTAAGACGGTGGTGATTTGTAATGGGTAGGACTTGGTAGCCAGAAATGTACTATTGTCGGAATTGATAACTGAATGTAGTTGTGTTTATTTTATCGTGGTGGTTATGTTTTTAATTTGGTAAGTCATACTTAAATCTAGTGAATTTTGATATGATGACATCACTCGGAGTTAATAAACAAAGCTGGTGGTCCGATCTGATGGATAAAAATAGTGGATAGATCTTGTGATTTTTTATTTTCCGGTGGTGATTTATGGTTTGGCGATGGTGATTTTATATTTGATGGTGGTGATTTTCTGGTTGTGGCCAAAAGTGGTGGCGGTCGGAAATGGAGGTTGCCGGAGGTGATGGTGGTTGAATTAAAAAGAAGATGGTGAAATTTCTAAATTTTTAAATATTAAATATTAAATAAACGGTGAGAGGTGAATAAGATGTATTCAAATTAGTGGCTAGGATTAGATCTCATATCTTACAATAGCGAGGTTCTCATTAGAGTAAGACCCTATGTATATATATAAAAGGTTCATTGTTTCATGGTATTTATCATTATACTTGTATTGTTCAAGTTGTAAACATTTGTTATTGAGTAGTTGAGCTTGGATTATAAGGTTTGAGGGGGTTAGATTGCTAGAGAAGGCTATACGTAATTGGTATAGGGTTAAGAAAGTAGTTCACTTAAAAGAACATGTGTTATCAACAAGCTGCTATCAGAAATAAGGGAGAAAGAGAGATATATTATTTAATCTTGTAATCGTATCATTTCATTGATTAATAATATATTCTCTTACAAAGTTGGTAAAGGATGAGGACATAGACCATTAGGTGTAGGGGTCAAACCTGGCTAAAACTCTATGTGTCATTTTCTTGTTGTTATCTTTATTCTATTTTGTATATCTATTTTTAGTTACCTATCAACTTATATTTAAAGTTAACAGTAAGCTGTTAGATAATTTGATAAATATTTGGTAATATATAAAAATTGGACTAGCAAACCATAACACATTTTCACCTATTTAGGTGTAAAATTTTATGAACAACCTTTTTTTTGCCAAGAGAAATTGATAATTTCATAAATAACTCATATTGTTCATCAATACATTGACGAACTCGGGGTTTTTATCAAATACCCTACAACTACGATGAGTTAAATAACAAGTATCCCTAGCTAAGAATTGGACTACTTTGTTGTCAGGCTATTTAACAAACTTAATCACCACATTCCCGGAACTCAATTGGACAACAGACTCTTGCATTCTTCTATCATTCTTCCAAAGTATGACAAAAAGATACATGAACTTCTTATGGCCTGCACCACTATAAAGCAGTCCGACTCTACCACTACGTCCCTGGATCTACAGTACCATAGCTGTATTTAGACTTTGCTACTATCAATTCACCTCTATGATCTCTTACAATAAATGATTAACTGGAGCAGTTAGAAACTTCAAAGATCGCAGCGTCAGAATTAACCTTGATCGTATTTTCAGTTGGTATTGCTAACCTCAATCTTCTTTGGTCATGTGATCGAGGAAATTGTCAAATTTTTTGTCTTCAGCTCTTACTATTGATTAATGACCACTCTTGCCGATGCCACTACTTGAGACACTTATGTATCTCGTTAATTCTAGACCAACTCATTTATGCATTTCTATAATGGCCAGCATAACATAGCAGCTACTGTCTCGATATAATGTTCCACCCGTTAGAATTACTAAAAAAGCCAATATGTGAAAGATTCTTGAGGAGACTTTTCACTGCCTCCCCTCATGTTATTCCAACATGCCTTGGCGAAAGAACAATTTAATAGATTATGAGTAATGGATTCAGCTTCAACGTTGCACATTGGACATAACTCATTGATGTTAACTCTTTTAACTATTTTCCGAACAGTGCAATATTGAAGTTACAGTTATAGCCAAAATTTGGTACAAAAGATATTTAGGTCAAATTCGGGTCAACATAATTCAATTTGGGCGAACGCCAAGAAAATGGGTTTTCGCGGACAGCCAAGGGCGGACAGCCAAGGACGGACAACCAAGGAAGAACGGCCAAGGAAATGGATTTTTATGGACGGGTTGGTACGAGCCAAAACCCTTGGACAGGTCAGGGCAAGCCCTTACCTTTGGACAAGTTAGGGCGAGCCCTAATTATTTGATTGACAGATTCCTTAGACGGATTCCCCGGACATGATTACTGTGACAAATTCATACCTTGAATTTTCGTGGATGGGGTTAATGTGAGCCCTAACCATTAAATAAGTTAGGGTGCGCCTATAAATGACGAAAGAAGATACCAAAAGATGATGACACAGGGCGACGCCAACATACAGATTTGTTTAGGCGCGCCCTCTGTGAAAGAAAAGGTAAATATCAACCTCAAAAGGGAAGGCGCGCCCTAAATAGGGGAAGCCCTTCCATTACCTGAGAAGGGGAGGACGCGCCCTCACATACTTAAAGGTGGAAAGTTTGGCTGCAGATATGGGATGGTACTAACACCTATAGGAGATAGGGCGTGCCCTAATGGTAGGAATGATATATAGAAAATCTTTAACATATTGCTTGGATGGACACTCTGGATGCTCTAAGGAGGGAGAAGATTATTATTACTAACGTATTTGTTGCAGGTACACTATTGATGAACTCATTCCTGTAATGCAGCCACAGGAACGCGGTGTCCATGGTCAGAGACCTCTAGGGGTATGTCTGGACTGAAGACCTCCTCCTGTAGTCAATGAGTGTCCTCATTAGGGATGTGGGGTGAATTCTGGTGTGTGCTTTGGGAGCTCTGTCTTTGTAGTCAATGGGTGTCCTTATTGGGAGACTTCGGAGTATCCTGCACTTTGCACCCAAAAATTTGGGATCACTTGTCCTGCAATCTGGTAGGGGCTCCTTATTCGGGGGACAAGGATGTGTCCAACATTTGGGGTGAACCACAGTTATACCTGCGTCCACAGATTAGAGAAACAGCTGGTAGCGGAGGGTTATCCTTGGCCAGGGAGATGCCTTATTCGTGAAGTTTTAAATCCGTGGACGAGCCTTGAGCCTTTGTGTTTGGGCCTCAACGGTGGACATTCCTAAAGCTAGTAGAAGACGGTTTCCTACTGGGCCTCGGGATGAGAAATCTAAGTCTATTAGGTTTCTTGTTCCCCAAGAACTACGTGGGCTTGATTCCCTATAAATAGGGATATGTAAACAAATTGCAAGGGGTCAGAAGCGAGAGCCTAAGGAGCCACCGGCAACCCTAAGCAATCTCAGCCCCCAATTCATCACAACCACCACACTCCGATCACTTTTCAAGCAAAGAACCACCATCGTAGATCTTGATTCCGGCTACGAACCTCAAATTTTATTGATACCAAATTCCTCCATCAACAAATTGGCGTTAGAAGGAGGGGCTAATCAAGATCTGAATCTAGGAGGAAAGATATCTCAACATGATGGAGTTTTCATAAAAAATTGGGGTATATTAAAAGAGAGACCCCTATATGATTCAAGATTGACATGTGGAGTGGCTGCTCAAAAAGGAAAATTCACGAAACTACTTTAAACATGATTTCTGATTGATGATGTTTAAAAACAATTTTAGTGGTTGTCTTTGACAAGATCGGAAGATGTAATCTGCGGAAAGATATAAGGAAGATATTATATGCTTCGAGTTTTATCAAAAAATTGTACAGAGGTGCGGCTCCACGAACATTTGTGAGTGATCCCTTTTTACCAAAACATGGTGTAAAAGTGAGATCCTCGTGTTCTTGTAAGAGCCCCTCAATATACATGTACGACTACTACAAAGGACAAAGATCTAGAAGTAGTGCTCTTATCAATTATGTTATTAAAAGTTATACATAAAAGAATTGAATTGATGATATTCGCATGCGGCTATAAAAAAAGGAGAATTTCTTGAATAAATAACTAAATGGAGGATGTCACTGGATTTGTCATGGCACATGAAGTAGTGCACATGCAAAACAAGTGCTGATTAAATTAAATAAACAAGAAATCTATACACGATGCACTTCATAATTTCAAGGAAAAGGGCATGGTGTATTGGTGATTTTTACTCTCTTATGCATAAAAGCAGACCAGGAGATCAAAATACGAGTTGAGCATCGCTCTATACACATATGTTTCATGGAGCATAAATAAAGTTATCAACAGGACGCGTCCAATGTTAGGTCACACAACACTGTAAAAGGGGGTTGAATACAGTGTAGAATACAATCAAATCGATTTAGAACACAAGTAACAGAAAACGGATGTATTCGATATAATAAACTCTGTTACAATATAACTGTCCTCTCTCAGTGATGAACAAATATCACGAGAGCTGCTAGGTTACAATGTATGATCTTCTCGATGATCGTAACACATATAGTGTAAACCTATGTCTGTGTTTATATAGACACACAGTTACAAGATAACTTCTAATTGATATGGAATATAATTCTATCTCCTAAAATATATCAATCAGATATCTTATATAATTCTTCTAGTCCTCTTACTCTTTCCATGCATATCTTCTTTTGTATTAGTCTCGATCTTTTTTCCTGTAAATCAGCTTCCTTCCTTAACTGTTAGTCCTCCAGTACTTAAATTCTGATATCCATCTTCCGATATTATCTTTTGATAATCTAAGTCCTGATATCCTTAAGTCCTGACTTCCAGTAAGTCCTGATTCCAGTAAGAACTGATATTTCCTGTTTGTTAAGATCTAAAAACTAAACATGAAACATATTAGACATGACATCTCAAATATATCCAACAATCTCCCCCAACTTGTAAATTATGCAAGAATGTACAAGTTAATAGATTTGATGATGTCAAAAACATTTAAGTTCAAATGCAATAAGAGTTTAATAAGACTATTAACTACAACTTACAAAACATCCAGCTTTACCAACATCACTGAATCAATCTGAATCCATAATGATTCTTAACAAAATCATTTATCAAATTATCTTCAGCTTTCCTCAGAACTTCAGCCAACTGTGCTTTGACCTGCATCAATTCTTCTTCTTTACTATCACCAATTTGATAAATGGATGTTCTGAGAGCTTAAATGGATGTTTTTTCAAGTCCATCACCAAGTTTGATAACCTTAGGATGTGAAGAGTTTTCATTATAACATAAGCATCTTCCTTTCAGAATAACTTCCACCTTAGCAGAATTCTTCAGCATAGGAATTTCTCTTCCATTACCTTCAGTAATCATTGGACTGTAATGAGAAGTCTTTGTACCAGAGATTCTGAATAGATCTCTTATAGTCTTCAAAATGTATTCTGACCGTCTTATTGTAACATCAGATTTTACTTCCAGAAGATAGTGAATATGTTGAAGCTCTCTGACAGGCTTCTCTAGTACATCAGTATTAGCTAGTCTATAAGTCCTTCCATCATTGAGAAATAAGATCAATTTCTCTTTTAGATTCTCTTTGTCATGAGCATCTATCATAATTTGAACAGACAACGCCTTGTCAAGGTGCCTTTATTTGATTTGTTCATATGGTTTGTTTGTCAACATGAAAGGATCTCTTAGAGTAACCTCTACTCCTGTTTGAATCTTCTCTTCGTCAGAACCTAATCTAGCTCTATCTCTAGGTTGCTTGGCTCTCAACCCAAATGTAGGGAGTTGATTAATCATGAGATTGGAATTTGGTTCAACTGGAGTTGCTTTCTTCCATAACAACTTCTTCTAATCAGCAATTGTCATTTTCTTCAACTCAACTTGAGCATTGTCAGTAGTTGATGTCTTGATAGCTTGATCATAATTTGCTGTTTCTTCTGTACCTTGTTGTCCTTTATTCTGAACAACAACTTGAGCAATGTCAGAGGTTGTTTTAGATTCTTCAATTATCTTTCTTCTTTTTAGAATTTGAACAGTTTCATCTTTAACAAGATTATCATCATTTACTTGAACCATTTTGCACACTGGTTTTATCAGATCTTGAGAAGTTTTCAAGTCCAGTGGCTTAGTTGGTTCATCAACTTTTCCTTTCCCTTTGTCTTTGGGATCACTCTCAGTCTGTGATCTAGTCTTGAACTTTGAAGTTTCAGAATTTGACTTTTCCTTGATCACAATACCTTTTTTCTTAGGCCTTGGAGGTTTCTTTGCATCAGAAGATTTAGACTTAAGATTTGTCTTCTCAACAAATTTAACTTTTTCCTCCTTGAGAGTTTCTAAATCCATTCCTTGATTATGTTTAAGAAATAATCTTCTAGCTATCTCCTTATCAAGTGTCTGGATTTTAGGATTTTTGTAATAAACAGTAGTCTGCTTCCTCTTTAACTTCAGAGTTTGCAAAAACTTCTGAGAGACTTTAGATCCTGACTGAATAGAAATATCAGAACTTGACATCAGACTTTGTTTATCAGTACTTGAATTCAGTCTTTGAGCATTCACAGCATCAGAACTTGACTTGTTCTGAATAGAAGATTTTCTTTGAAATTTTCTTTGACCTCTACTCTTTTCAGAATTTCCCTGGTCATCACCTTTATCATCTTTTTTCTTCAATTCATAAGTAGGTGAGCATTTGGACTTAACTACCTTCTCCCCCTTTTTGACATCATCAGGAAGTAAGAGAGAAAGAAGAAGTTCAACTGAAGATTGGATTTCATCCAATTGAGCTTTCTGAGAAGCTTGATTAGCCAGGACCTCAGCAATTTGGGCCTGTTGCTCCTCTTGAGTTTTCTCAATGGCTTCAACTTTTTCAGAAATAGGTCTGATATACCTGTTCTTATCAAGCTTGAGCTGTAGATCGAGCTTATCAGCTTTTTCTCTAAGTGTATCAACCTTTTCGTGAGTAGAAGTATGTAGACCTTGAAGATGTTTTGTAGACAGAGCTTTGATCTTGAGTTGTGCCTTAAAATCAGCATTTATGAGCAACTCATTAGGTTTTGCAATATGCTCTGTCAGAACTTTAGAACATGGAATAAGATCTGATTCATTCCACTTCTTGGTCCACTCAACACCTCTGTGAGTATCCTCCCAAGGAATAGGTGCTTCCTTTTCAACAAATTTCTTCACCAATTCTTCCTTGCCCAAATTAGGAACTGGATGCTCAACAGAAACACTGTCATCAGAACTTGAGGAAGACTCGTGATGTTTAGATAGCTCAACAGTGTGTGAAGCAACTGGAGATTCAGGAATAACATCATCTAAATTCTGAGGATCAGAATTTATCTCCAGAGCTGGTGTCTTTGATGTAGATGGAGCTTCCAAATAAAGAACTTCAGGTATATTCAAATTATTAATATCTATTTCAGAATTTTCAGTTTGTTCTTTAGCATCATGTGTAGCTTTAATAGGAGAGATAGGAGGGGTAACAAATGTATCATTAATAATATCTTTGGCTTGAGCTAGAAGGGCTTCAATGATAATTGGTTCTTGTGAGATCAGAGATTCCTGATCCCCTTCCTCAGCTTCTTCAGTACCTTCTGATGGAGCCTTAGCCAAATACCTCATAGCCTTCATTTTCTTCAATCCCCTTGCCAATGAAGGGGTTGCTTCAGCAGCAACAGAACTTATAGATTTCTTTCTTTTCAAAGTATCAGAACTTTGAGCTGCTGTTTCTTTCTAAGAAGTAACATTCTCAGCTACATCTGTCACAGGTTCAGATGCATGAACCCGTGCTTCAATTGTTTCCTCTTCACTCTCAGACTCATCTCTGAGAATCATCTTCCTTCTCTTTTGTGGAGGTTGAGGAACAGACTTTGTCCTCTTAGAAGGTTTAGAAGATGAAGGTCTGGTTGTTTGTGCTGGTGGTTGAGAAGTTTGAGGTTTTTGTGTAGAGGTGGTAGGTGCTGACGGTAGAGGTTCTGATGATTGGACATCAGGATATAGTGCAGTGTATTTAACTGGATCATACGTTATTAAGGCATGTTTGACAGATAAAGGAACTCGGAGGGATCTTAACACAGCCTTCTTATTATCAGTAGATAATAAATCATTAAAAGCTCTTTTAGCTAGTCTGAATGATGGAATTAATTCACTAGCTGATTGGGGCTTATCATCACAACAAAAACTATAAATAAGCTGACAGAATCTAGCAAAATAGACAGTATTCCTATCTTCTGTCATCCTATCCCCAATGAAACCTAAAACAGCACTTGCAAAATCAAAATCAGTTTGATTAATGAGAGCATACCCGATTTGTTGACTGAATATAGGGATTGCATCGAAGTTAGAACATTTATTGGCAAAAGCCTTGGCGATGCAGTCAAAGAAGAAACTCCATTCCCTCCTTATATAAGGTCTCTTCAATTGACCCAGCTTTACCAATGTCTTTTCATACCCCAGACTAGCCATCATATTTTGAAGAATGGGCTCCTCAACAGTTGTATAGGCTCTATTTTCAAGCAACTGAAGTGCTTGATGTACTGTAGCCAAGGTTACGACATGCTCATCCTCCCCTGTTGTAAAGATTATACTTGGGGACCCTTGAGCACCACCATCATCATATACTCCACATCTCCAGAACTCCAGCACTTGAGTTCCAGAGACTGCATCAGGTTGGGTCAGAGCGAACCCAATATGAGAATTAGCGAGAAAATCCTGAATGAAGTGAAGTTCCGATGGAGCTTCAGCCTTACTAAGAATGGCGGAGTAGTTGTTAGGAACAAACTTAGCTCCGTTGAAAATCACGTCTTTTGGTGCCATCTCTGTAAAAAATTAAGTGAGAAAGAGGGTGTTAGCAAAGTGTTTGTTAAAAGTTCTGAAAGAAAACGCTTCAGAGAATATTAGAAAGAGAGAGAATAAAAGAGATAAGAATAGAAAAGTAAGTAAAAGATTAAAAAATCTTTTAACTCCCATATATATACTCTCTCCACTTAACAGTTATATTTTTGAAGCATGGGATACACTTTACACCTGGAAACGTGTGAACAGTCAATAAATGGTTGGAGCAGGAGTTAATGGACACGTAAAATAGGCAATAATTACCGTGCACATGCAGGTTTTTAAGACATACACGTTTACCACTAACCCAAAATGATTATGACTATTTTTATCTTACCTAAATATATTCTGATTTAAATATGACTGTTTTAGATTTTACCACAAATAAGTCAAGTAAAGAATAATGCCACGTAAGCATCAAGGATTCCATCAGGATTTAATATCAGAACTTAACTTATATCAGATGTTAACAGTCATCAGAACATGGCTTTTGTACTCAAAAAGTGAATATCTTGTTTTGTAATTCTTCATACAAATACTGACTTGTTTTCTTCAGAGTTTAATTATCAGAACTTCCATCAGAACTTGTCCTTAGAATTTATGCAAATGACACTTAACTGTTTGTCAACAACAACTTAATCACCACAGTAATTTTCATCATTCATATGGAGTGAAAGTGTGTGTGCATTCAGAAAAATATCAGATAAAGATTAAAGTCTGATAAACTTCAGTACATCTTAGAAATAAGGCATAACTGAGAAAAATGCTTAAAATCTGTCATCAGTCATGATGTCTACTATAGAACAAATTTATGCAAGAGTCCACCTCAACTGTTTGTGCTTATTTTATGCATATTTTGAAATTCTTTTTTACAGTGGCTTCTCAGTGTAAGTGAGTCACGAGTGCTTATCAGAATTTATGCTGTTATCAGAGTATTTTTCCAGTAATCATAGAGTGTGAAAAGTCACCAAGAAATTTTTTTTGCTTTTCTAATGCATATTACTTAATACCAGCGATGCACTTGGGTCTTCCCTTCCACATATTTACTCTAGATCTCAAAGGAGTACCTGACTTTTATTCTTTTCTATTCTTTTCTTTTCTTTTGATAAGTGAGGCTTATCAACACTTAGTTCATTCTTAAGATTTACTGACATCAGAATTTGACAGATAAGAAACAAGAATCTAGTTTGTAACTTAGTAATAAGATACACAAAGTAAACTTGACTAAGCTCAATATCAAAATCTGCTTGTGTTAATGAGTTTCCACATAAACAACTAATTCAAACATTGGATTTTATAAGTATGTTAAAGACTACTAGGTCAGCATCTAGCACAATTATCCTCACTGGATTGAATGGTCACAGAACATTCAAAACACTTATCAGAGTATATAGATCCACATCAGATAACAGTCAGTATTTAATGAATTTTCAAATTAAGCATAGATTACATATAGATAATACAATCTGTAAACACTGATCATAAAGTCTGATGCATGAGAACAAAAATTAAGCAGATTTAGAGAAAGAACCTGAAACCATTCTAAGTTCATTTACCAATCTTATAAAAGTAGCTTCACATAGGGGTTTTATGAAGATATATGCTAGTTATTGATCTATTAGAACAAAATGCAATTCTACTGTACCTTCATTCACATGTTCCCTTATGAAATGGTACCTAATGCTGATGTACTTTGTCATTGAGTGTTGAACTGGATTACCTGTCATAGCAATTGCACTTTGACTATCACAGTAAATAGGGATTTTAGAAAATTCTAACCCATAATCTAGTAATTGATTCTTCATCCAAAGAATCTGTGCACAATAGCTTCCTGCATCAATATATTCGTCTTCTGCAGTTGATGTGGAAATTGACTTCTGTTTCTTGCTAAACCAAGAAACTAATCTGCCTCCAAGAAATTGGCAGCTTCCAATAGTGATTTTCCTATCTATTTTACATCCTGCAAAATCTGCATTTGAGTAACCAATTAGCTTAAAATCTGATTCCCTAGGATACCACAATTCTAGATCAGTTGTACCCTTAAGGTACTTAAAAATTCAGCTATTAAGTGAAGTTCTCTTGGATCAGCTTGAAATCTTGCACAAAGACATGTAGCATACATGATATCAGGTTTACTTGCAGTTAGATAGAGTAAGGAGCCAATCATACCTCTGTAGTGAGTAATATCTACTGATTTACCAGTATCCTTATCTAACTTGGTTGCAGTGGCCATGGGAGTGGATGCAGTTGAGCAATCTTACATTCCAAATTTCTTCAGTAAATTTATGGTGTACTTGGATTGAAAAATAAAAGTGCCTTCATCATTTTGCTTGACTTGAAGGCCTAGAAAATAGCCGAGTTCTCCTATCATACTCATTTGATATCTTGACTGCATTAGCTTTGCAAACTTCTCACAAAGTTTGGAATTTGTACAACCAAATATTATATCATCAACATATATATGTACCAAAAGTAAGTCATTTCCATGGTTGAGGTAGAATAAGTCTTGTCAATTGTGCCTCTATGAAATCCATTTTCCTGAAGAAATTGAGCTAAAGTCTCATACCATGCTCTTGGAGCTTGCTTAAGGCCATATAGTGTTTTGTCAAGCCTGTAGACATGATTGGGAAATTTAGGATCTACAAAGCCTGGAGGTTGTTCTACATATACCTCTTCTTCCAATTCTCCATTGAGAAAAGCACTTTTCACATACATTTGAAAGACTTTAAACTTCTTGTGAGCAGCATAAGCCAAAAAGATCCTTATGGCTTCTAATCTAGCAACTGGTGCAAATGTTTCATCATAATCAATACCCTTTTGTTGAAAGTAGCCTTTAGCAACCAGTCTTGCTTTATTCCTTGTAATTATGCCATCACTATCAGTTTTATTTCTGAATACCCATTTTATGCCTACAACAGATCTGTTCTTTGGTCTTGGCACTAGGGTCCAAACTTTATTTCTTTCAAATTTATTTAACCCTTCCTGCATTGCTTGTACCCAATCAGCATCTTAAAGAGCTTCTTCCACTTTCTTTGGTTCAGTCTGAGATAGAAAGGAATGATAGAGACATTCATTTGAAGTTGCAATTCTAGTTCTGACACCTGCTTCATAATCTCCAATGATTAAATCAGGTGTGTATGTTTTAGTCCATTTCCTTGTAGATGGAAGTTGATCTCTAGAACTGGATCCTCCCCCATGATCCATGCTGTCTTCATTAGCATTTTATGATCCTCCCCCTATAGTTATGCTCTTTGAGACTTCAGAATTGGAGTTTGATCTTTCAGGTGTTGAAGAATCAGAGCTTCCAGAATTATCAGTACTTGGCTCATCAGAACGAGATGAATCAGAACTTGAAGAGTCAGTGACAGATTCTGATGCTTCTCAAGAGTCTTGAGATGTGGTAGGATCTTCAGCTTGCTCCCCCTGGACATGTGCATTTTCCTTTGGAGTTATTGCCACAGTTTCAATGAAATCAGAACTTAATCCAGTAGAACTTACATGATCAGGATTTAAGTCATCAGAATTTCCAGAATTAGAATTTAAATCTTCATTCTCAAATCTCAGCTGATCATGATTATCGAAATCTTCAAGTCCAGTAATCTTCTTATCATCAAAAGAGACATTGATAGATTCCATGACAACCCTTGTTCTTAAATTGTAGACTCTGAAGGCTTTTGTGGAAAGTGGATATCCAACAAAGATTCCTTCATCAGCTTTTAGATCAAATTTTGACAGCTGTTCAGGATGAGTCTTAAGAACAAAACACTTGCAACCAAATACATGAAAGTATTTCAGATTTGGCTTCTTTTTCTTCACCATCTCATATGGTATTTTTCCATGCTTGTTTATGAGTGTAGCATTTTGAGTAAAACAAGCAGTCTGCACTGCTTCAGCCCAAAAATAGGTTGGTAACTTTGCTCCATCAAGCATAGTTCGTGTAGTTTCAATCAAAGCCCTGTTCTTTCTTTCTACAACTCCATATTGCTGTGGAGTTCCAGGTGCAGAAAATTCCTGCTTGATTCCATGCTCTTTGCAGAACTCTTCCATAATCGAATTCTTGAACTCAGTGCCATTATCACTTCTTATTATTTTAACAGAATCTTTGACCAACTTATCCAGCTGTCTGACATGATCAGTTAGAGTAAATGCAGTTTCATTCTTCTTGTGCAAGAAGTACACCCAAGTGTACCTTGTGAACTCATCCACTATAACCATAGCATATTTATTCTTTGCAATAGACATGACATTGACTGGACCAAATAGATCAACATGCAGTAGGTGATAAGGCTCAAGAATTGATGACTCAGTTTTGCTCTTGAAAGAAGATTTTCTTTGTTTTTCCTTCTGACATGAATCACAAAGGCCATCAGGAGCAAATACTGTTTTTGGAAGTCCTCTCACAAGATCATTCTTTACAAGCTCATTTATATTGTTGAAATTTAAATGAGAGAGTTTCTTGTGCCAATTCCAGCTTTCTTCAATTGATGCTCTACTCAATAGATAGATAGCAGAACCATCAGTACTTGTTGAAAGTCTGGCTTCATAAATGTTACCATGCCTGTAACCTTTCAGAACCACTTTGCCTATAGAATTACTTATAACTTCACAGTGTTCTTCAAAGAAATCCACATGATAACCTCTGTCACAGATTTGACTTATACTCAACAGATTGTGTTTAAGTCCTGAGACTAGAGCTACTGATTCAATGATGACATTCCCAAGATTGATCTTGCCATATCCCAGAGTTTTTCCAATATTGCCATCTCCATGAGAAACTCCTGGGCCAGCTTTCTTTACAAAGTCTGATAGCAGGACTTTATTTCCACTCATATGTCCCGAACATCCACTATCCATAATAGGATGTTCTTCTTGTTGCCCTGCAATCACAAAGACCACTAATGGTTAGTTTTAAGGACCCCGACTTGCTTGGATCCTTTGGCCTTATTAAGTTTTTTAACATTTGCAGCGGATTTAACATCAGAGTTTATGCAAACATTTTTCTTATCAGATTCTATAGTATCAAACTTTGCATCATACTTTACACTAGAAGGAATTAAAGCAACTTTCTTCAAAGAAGGTTTTATCTGATAATAATCATAGTACAAACTATGATATTCCTTACAAGTATAAATGGAAAGCCATATACTACCACAATGAAAACAAGGATTTTGTGGCTTAAACCTAATAGACTAACTCTTAACTCCTGATTTAGGAGGTAAAGAGTTTGTATTCTTATTCTTCCTGCAAAAAGAAGCAAGATGGTTAGAGTTTCCACAGTTATAACATTTCTTTCTAGGAGCATTAGGAACAGGCATATAATTGTTGTTTTTATTCACACCTTCCTTTCCATTCCTATTTTTCCTAGGTTCCTTTACCTTGTTCACACTGGTAATTTCTTTCAGCTTATGTTTAAGCTGCTTCTTTGTCATTAAGCCTATGTTAATTTCAGTTGGTTTATCATGTTCTAATTTGTCAGAAGTTGACTCTGCTATCACTTCTCAATATCTTTCATCTTTTCAGAATCAGACTTTACAGTTTTAGCTACAAATTTAACAGGATTTACCTTTGGCTTAGTAGTCTGTTTAACAATAATTGGCTTAACTTGTTCAGTTCCTTTTTCACTTTTATCATCTCCATAACCTAAGCCCTCTTTCCAGTTTACACTACTTTGTATATCCTGAGTTGCTCTACCAGAGTTAGTCCAAGTCCTGATAATCTCTCTCTCATTTTCTAACTCAGTTTTTAGAGATTTATTCATTTTCAGCAATTCATCTCTAACATAAAAGGCATCATCTCATTCTAAGTTTGATGGAACATGACTAACTCTTTTTCTAAATAATCATTCCTCTTTTTAAAAGCAAGATTTTCAGAAGTTAATCTTTCACATGTTAATATTTGATCTCTGTAACTAATAAACATAATTTTAAGATATAATCTCAACTCAGTAATATCATCAGTATGAAATGCATAAGTTGTTTGAGGTACCTTTAACTTAGCAGCATCAGAACTGCTATCAGCATTTGCCATCAAGGCATAGTTCTCCTCATCTTCAGAATCTGAATTGTCTGTCCAGCTTTTCTTCTTTGTGACAGGAGCCTTGCCTTTGTCACTCTTTCCTTTCTTATAGTCAGGAGATATGTGGCCTTTCTCACCACAATTGTAGCATTTGACATTTGAGTAATCTCCTCTATCAGACTTTCCTCCTTTGCCTTCAAATTTTCTGAAGCCCTTCTTATCAGAACTTCTACCTTTCCTGGAAAACTTCTTTCCCTTTCTAAATTTTCTGCAGGCTATCTTTGTGATATCCTTCACCATAAGAGCACACAGCTTTATCATCTCCTCATCAACATCTACTTCAGGTAGACTTTCAGTTTCTGAATTATCATCATCAGAACTTGATGATTCTGAATCAGATTTTATGATGAGAGCCTTTCCTTTGCCTTTCTTTGAGACATCCACTTTGGGGAATTCCTCCTCAGCTTTAAGAGCAACTGTCCTTGACTTTCTCCCATGTCTCTTGCTTCTTTGATCCATCTCAAGTTCATAAGTCTTGAGCATACCATAAATTTCATCAAGAGTAGTTTCATCAAGAGTAGTTTCATCAAGAGTATAGTTGTCTCTTATAATAGTAGCTTTCAAATCCCAACTTTCAGGAAGAGCTAAAAGGAATTTTAGATTTAAATCTTCAATATCATATTCCTTATCCACCAGTGACAGATCATTCAAGAGTTTGAAAAACTTGTCATATAAGTCAGTTAATGACTCATCACTTTTTGAGTCAAAGTGCTTATACTCTTGAGTAAGTATAGTCCTCCTCTTTTCTTGATTGTATCAGTTCTTTAATACCTTGTTTCTAAACCATCTCATATCTCCTTTGCAGTCTTGTATTGAATTACCCGGTTTGACATGACATTATCAATGGCACTATACAGCAAATGCCTTACATTTGCATCATTGGCAATAGATGAGATATCTTCAGCTGTGTATTCACTTTTCTCCTTTGGTATGGTCTTTGATGGCTGATCAGCAACTACAACAGAGAGCTTGGTTGGCTTATGCGGTCCTTCATTAATTCTGTCAAGGTATTCTGGATCTGTAGCTTCCAGAAACATAGCCATCTTCATTTTCCATATGGGATACTCAGAAGGTCTCAACATGGGAACCCTGATAGTCTCATATCGACTGTGGGTTTGAGTCTTTGGAGTTTATTCAATTTTGGCGGGCTTGATTGGATTTTCAGCTTCTTCAGACATGATTGTTTTGGATTTTTAATGTATGTGTGTTAACAGATAGGCTCTGATACCACTTGTTAGGTCACACAACGTTGTAGAAGGGGGTTGAATACAGTGTAGAATACAATCAAATCGATTTGGAAGACAAGTAACAGAAAACAGATATTTTTAATATAATAAACTCTGTTATAATGGAACTGTCCTCTCTCAGTGATGAACAAATATCACGAGAGCTGCTAGGTTACAATGTATGATCTTCTCGATGATCGTAACACATATAGTGTAAACCTATGTCTGTGTTTATATAGACACACAGTTACAAGATAATTTCGAATTGATATGGAATATAATTATGTCTCATAAAATATATCAATCAGATATCTTATATAATTCTTCTAGTCCCCTAACTCTTTCCATGCATATCTTCTTCTGTATTAGTCTCGATCTTTTTTCCAGTAAATCAGCTTCCTTCCTTAACTGTTAGTCCTCCAATACTTAAGTTCTGATATCCATCTTCTGATATTATCTTCTGATAATCTAAATCCTGATATCCTTGAGTCCTGACTTCCAGTAAGTCCTGATTCTAGTAAGAACTGATATTTTCTGTTTGTTAAGATCTGAAAACTAAACATGAAATATATTAAACATGACATCTCAAATATATCCAACATCCTATCCTAAAATATTTGAACAAGCCATATCACATTAAGGAGTGTGTTTCAGTGAAGCAGTAAAAGAAATAGGTTGTGCATATAAAGAGATTATGTGAATAATCTATAAAACATTTCAAAGGAGGCTACAGCTGAAATTAGAACACAAGGGAGACAATTGATGGAAGGATAAATTTGCACGAAAATAATTCTCTACTTAAAATATAATACAAAAAAATATTATATGGAGGTGCGGCTCCCGGAACGTTAAAGAGAACCCCTTTCTATGACAGAATAAGGGTGAGGTTCCCATGTTCCTGCGATAGCCCCTTTATGTAATAGAGGATTTTTATGAGTCCCTTTGTTAATAATCCGAAAACCTCACACCAAATTGTCACTCACACAATAAAGATACAGAGTACAGAGTACGGCCAAAAAGTTAGCTTGCATAGTCGTATAAAAATAGGAATTTCTGGTGGAATATTGTGCTGCTTCGGTTGACAATTAGTAATATAATTTGTTTGCATAAATATTTGCACTTAAATTTCTTGTGAGGTGCATGCAATAAACAACTAGGGAGCAAAAATCACAGTTGTAAGTCTGAAGGTTCATGGAATTGATGATTTTATAACAAGCATGTTACTACAAGAAGGAAAGATCAGCAATGCAAAATTATGTGGACAAGAACATGCATGGAAAATAGTAGGACCATTGCTACAAAAAATGTATATGGCAGTATTTTTGGTGAGTACTAGTATAAATAAATTAATATTAGTGGTGTTAGTTTAACAGAAGATAGTTTGCTGTGTTGTAAGGTCCCACGTAAGCAACATAACATGATCATAGTTGATGGATAAAAACGAGATGGGTTTGATAGTTACAACTACAAGGAATAGAGAGATGGTAAGACATTGTAATACACTGAAAAACAAGGGGTAATGCAGAAGTTTGAATAAATAAATAAATACGTGTTACAACATAAGCATGGCTGTATAGATGTGTGAAGGATTTATATAATGAATTAGCCATGTGACATTGGATCACGCTTGGGTGAAGGCGCGCACCGTAGCTACTATGCTATAGTAGTTGATTACAAGAGGATGGTGTGTTTGCTGAGATAAAAGTGAAGGTCCTAACGATAAAGTACATCGAGCAGATATGGTAAAGGCGCGTCCTGGATTTGTTGATTTGAGATATTGGATAGAAGGTCAGCCTAGCTCATAACAAGAAAACGTGGAGATGATACTAGGTATGTACAAATATAAAAAAATGAAGAAACTCGATATCATCGGTAGTCAACAAAGATGGAATAACACACTCATGAGTAAATCAAAAAGAGAGGCGTGGCACCAAAAAATATTGTTGAGAGCCCCCTGCTTTTCAAGGGTGCTGTTATGCCCAAAAATTGGTATAAACAATGTCTACATTAAGATTAATATAATGGGCAGAATTAAAGGAGAAACGCCTGAAATCTAGGGAAAAGATGCGATTGACTTTCCATAAATAGAAGGCGCGCCCTAAGAACGCGCCCCATTGATTGAATAGCTGATTGATAGTTGTGGTTATCATGTTTTAAAGGCGCGCCCTCCAACAGGTGAAGGAGGCGCGTCCAATTATCGAGAAGAAGGAGAGAATTCTCTTAACTGAAACCTGTAGTGTAAATGAGCCTTAGGGCGCGCCTAGAGCAAGGAAGACTCTCTGGACGGGTTGTTTGGACATGATTGCTTTGGCAGACTTGCTTGATTTAGACAGAATTGGAACGAGCCCTAAAGATGAATAGTTTAGGGCGCGCCCTACGATGAAAAATGATATAAGAAGAGACCAAAGGCTGGTAACACAGGGCAGTGCCAACATACAGAGATGTTAGGGCGCGCCTTGACCTTCTACTTGAACATATAAATATAGATTTTATGTGCTGCTTGGATGGGTTCTTTGGATGATTCAAGGAAGATGGAGAATTATTATTACTAACTTATTTGGTGCAGGTACTCTATTGAAGAACTCCTTCCTGTAGCATATCTACAGGAAAGGCGGTGTCCGTGGTCAGAGACCTCCAGGGGTATGCCTGGACTGAAGGCCTCCTCCTGTAGTCAATGGGTGTCCTCATTGGGGATGTGAGGTGAAATTTGGTGTGTGCTTTGGGAGCTCTGTCTCTGTAGTCAACGGGTGTCCTCGTTGGGAGACTTTGGAGTATCCTGCACTTTGCACCCAAAAGCTTGGGATCACTTGTCCTGCAATCTGGTAGGGGCTCCTTCTCGGGGGACAAGGATGCGTCCAACATTTGGGGTGAACCACGGCTATACCTGCGTCCACGGATTAGAGAAACAGCTGGTAGCGGAGGGTTATCCTTGGCCAGGGAGATACCTCATCCGTGAAGTCTCGAAGCCGTGGATGAGCCTTGGGCCTTTGTGGTTGGGCCTCATCGGCGGACATTCCTAAAGCTAGTAGAAGACGGTTTCCAGTGGGTTTCCCATTGGGCTTCGGGATAAGAAATCTAAGCCCATTAGGTTTCTTGTTCCCCAAGAACTACGTGGGCTTGATCCCCTATAAATAGGGGTACGTAGGCACATTGTAAGGGGTTAGAAGCGAGAGCGCAAAGGAGCCACCACTAACCCTAAGCAATCTCAGCCCCCAATAATCACCACCACCAAATACTATTCATCTTTTCCGACGAATACTGTTCATCGGATCCACCGACTACTGCTCACGTTTCCGATAAAGAACCGCCATCACAGATCTTGTTTCCGGCTACTAACCTCAAGTTTTGTTGTTCCCAAATTCCTCCGTCAACAAATTAGCGCTAGAAGGAGGGGCTAACAAGATCTACATCTGGGAGGAAGGATGTCTCAATATCATGATGGAGGTTTTTACGATAGAAGTTCTGAAGAAGATTCCGATCATGGCTATGAATATGAACCCTACGTTCCGCCAATGACTGACCGTCCCACACCGGACGTTGGAGGACAGCCGCCTGTGCTCATCAGCAACGCTGACTTGTTGGAATAACTGTATCGCATGGGCGATGCTTTGAATGGTTTCGATTCAAGGTTAAGCACCGTGGAACGACGCAAGGGCATGAGAGGTCTTCGCCACAGCCGAGCGGCTCAGGCGCCTGGAAAAGCACCCATGACAGACAGGGATGTCTCGGCCGGCCATGGCCACACTGAAAGAGGGCGTGTGCCGATAACCCCGCGATGTCTGGACTATTCTAATGACACGTCCCCGATCGTTGAGCTAGTGGAAGAAGATGCTGATGGATGGGAAATTCTGCGAACAGATAACCGGGGAGCCACCCATCCACACCGTTCTGGACGTAGTCTCGAGGAACGCCGGCAGGCAGAATTAATACCGGAGAATCAGCCACAAGGCTTCGCAGCTCTGAAAGATCGCTTGGGGATTCGCTTGGGCGATGACGATTTGAGAATGGTGTTACTTGAATGGCAGAGAGAAGCTGATCACGGGGATGTGACGCCCCATGATACAACGCGTGTGCCCCTGAATTCCCAGGAAAATCGGGAGCGGCACCGCGATCCAATGCGAGTGCCCCTGAATTCCTAGGATAATCGGGAACGGCACCGCGATCCAACGCGTGTGCCCCTGAATTTCTAGGATAATCGGGAGCGGCACCGCGATCCAACGCGTGTGCCCCCGAATCCCCAGGAAAATCGGGAGCGGCACCGCGATCATGGACGTGGGTATGGAAACGATCGATGGAGAAGGCCTCAATGGAGGGGAAGAGGTGGAGGCCGAGGCAGATATTTAGACGGATACCGTCGTGACAATTACCGCAGATACCTCGATTCCCGCTGGAATAACCAAGCAGATGGCTATGATTATGTGGAACATGATGACCCCAGGAATATAGAAAACAATGACCGCGGTACGGTTCGAGGCCGCAGCCAAGGTGGAGAAGAGAATCAAGGGGGAAATCAGGGATGAAATCCTGAAATAATTGTAATACCTGAAGACGCCCAGAATACAAACCAGCAGCAAGCCCCTCCTGGGGGGAATCAAGTGGAAATACCTCCATTGCAACCCCAAGGTTCACAGACTCAAATGCAGACCATTCCCGGCGTGGGAACTTTCAATGTAGGAGATCTGAAAAGGCTACTTAACCATCTCGAAGGCAGGGTGGCGGCTACAGCTGAAATCCCGTCCCCATTCTCGGCAGCAGTAAGGGATGCGCAATTGCCGGTCGGGTATCGCAACACTACCAGCGATCTCCGCTTCCACGGAAACTCAGATCCGGTGGAATTCCTAGGTCGTTTTAATATAGAGATGGATGTGTACCAAGTCCCGGACTTGGCTCGATGTCGTCTCTTGGTGGCAACCTTTAGAGAAAGCGCCCAACAGTGGTTTCAAAAGCTCGGGCCAGGAGTAATCACCTCGTGGGATCAGATGAAGAATTTGTTCTTAACTAAGTTCCAAGCCGCGGTGAGATACGCTCCCTCTGTCACAACTCTTGCCAATGTTAGGCAAAGAGAAAATGAAAGTTTAACATCGTACTTCAAAAGGTTCAACGCCGAGTCTACTAGCGTGAGGGGGGCCTCAGACGAAGCCCTAAAAAGTTTCCTGATCGCAGGATTAAGGGTTGGTTCAGATTTTTGGAAGCACTTGCAAGGGAAAGATCCGGCCACTCTCGCAGATGTCTTCACTTTGGCAGAATCCTTTAAAGCTATAGAACAATCTTTGGCAGATGTACAACCAACTTCACAGTCGAGTCAAAGAAACAAAGGAAGGAAGAGGGATAGGTCACCAAGCCCGAGATACCGAAGGAATAGTCGAAGCCCAGACTGGATAAATACAACAAGCACAAGGAGGGGATGGAGCCCTCCCTCAAACTATGACTACAAGACAAGCCGGTACACACCTTTGGTCGCATCTATCGACCATATCTATGAGGTAAACAGAAATAAAGGGCTATTTAGGAAACCTGAAGCTTTATCATCATGGCAAAGCAAAGATAAGAAAAAATATTGTGAATACCATGAATCATCTGGACATAACACGCACGAGTGCCGACATTTAAAAGACGAAATCGAAGCGCTTATCAAGGAAGGATACCTCGGAGAATGGGTAGTCAAGGAAGTAAGGAAGCACAAGGATGACAGGACAAGGGAAGAGGAAAGACGAGCCCCACGCGGGACAAACAATGATACCCCAGAGGAAAATAAATTTATCAGAGATGGCAGTATCCGAACAATCTACGGGGGAGATCCCAGAATGGAATGCAGCAACCGAGCCTTGGCAAAATACGCTAGGGAAGCCCGGTTTAGGCCTCTCACAGATATTCATAGGGTGGAAACCCGGCCACCCAAAGTATTTAAAGGGGAGTCCATGGATATCACTTTCAGAGAAACAGATGCCTGATGGGTACATCACCCACACAATGATGCGTTGGTTATTTCCATCCAAATCGGTACAAAGAATGTCCATAGAGCCTTCGTGGATAATGGAAGCTCCGCAAACATCCTCTATTACAGCACCTTCAAGAAGATGGGACTGCCTGATCAGGATATGTCGGGGGAAGACTCGTGGGTCTATGGTTTTTCAGGTGTAGGAGTTAGAGTCATGGGGTCAATTCGGCTCCCATGCACACTAGGGGAAAGCCCACTATCGGTAACAAAGATGCTCGAATTTAAAGTTCTGAATCAGGAATCATCCCACAACATGTTATTGGGACGACCTTTTCTACGGGAGATGAGAGTCATCACTTCAATTCATCACCTAACAATCAAATTTCCAACGCCAAATGGAGTAGGAAGTATCAGGGGTTCCCAATATGATTCACGAGAGTGCTACAGGCAAACAATGAAAGGGTTCAGAAAAGACTCCCACGCCGATGATACTCCGGACGTGGATCGAGAGAAAAGCATTGAGCAACCAACCGAGGAAATCCGAGTCCACTATTATGTTGAGCAAGAAGAAGAACATCCCTCTGAGTTGCCCTCGACAATGTTGTACCTGGAAGACACAATCAGAATTGAGATGTTGAAAGAAGAAGAGGAGGCGATGTATACCATAGTCCAAGCAGATTTCCATGGGGAACGTTTAGAAGGAAGATTCGGTGTCTTGCAAAGCCTCGAACAGGGTGACGTCATTCCTCTTGCAGAAGCACCCCCGCACGCAAAATATACTGAAAAAATTGATACCTCTACTACGCAAGGCACACCTCCTGAAGGGAATGCACCCTCTCTACAAGATCAGGAGAACTATAATCCCCTTGACTTGGATCCCCGGATACCAATGCCGACGGAAAAGATGGGGCCAGCAGAAGATACGATCGAGATCCCCGTTAATGAAAAAGACCCGAGTAAGGTTCTGAGAATAGGGTCCCAATTGACACCAAGGTTAAAGGAAGGTCTGTCAATATTTATGTTAGAAAACCTTGATGTATTTGCATGGAGCCATTCTGATATGGTGGGGATTGATCCAGAAATAATGTGCCATCGATTGAATATCGACCCCAAGCATAAAGGGGTTCGACAAAAATGAAGGGCCGTAAGTGGAGAAAGAGCTATAGCCCTAGCAGAGGAAGTAGAAAGGTTCCTAGACGTCGGACTAATTCGAGAATCTTTTTACCCAGAATGGCTAGCAAATCCGGTATTGGTAAAAAAGCCCAACGGCAAATGGAGAACGTGCGTGGACTTCACCGACCTAAATAAAGCATGCCCAAAAGATAGTTTTCCCCTACCAAGAATTGATCAGTTGGTCGACGCCACGGCGGGGCATGCCCTGCTCAGCTTCATGGACGCATATTCCGGGTATAACCGGATCCTTATGTATGAGCCTGACCAGGAGCACACCTCTTTCATCACTGATAGAGGGTTCTACTGCTATATTGGAATGCCATTTGGTCTGATCAACGCCGGTGCCACTTACCAAAGGTTGGTAAACAAAATGTTCAAGAAGCAGATTGGGAAGACTATGGAAGTGTATGTGGATGACATGCTCGTGAAATCGAAAAGGGCGGAAGACCACGTCGCCGACTTAACTGAAATGTTCCATATCCTAAGAAAATATAGGATGAAACTAAACCCACAGAAATGCGTGTTCGGCGTAGAATCGGGAAAATTCTTGGGATTAATGGTCAATAACCGGGGGATTGAGGCCAACCCGGCAAAAATAAAAGCTCTGCTAGACATGAAATCCCCCACCAGTGTCAAACAGGTACAGAGTCTAAAAGAAATGTTGAGGGCGCGCCCAATACGAAAGAACGAGATACGAAAGAGTGAAGGAAACAGAAAAGGTAGGGATAGATTTAAAGAAAGAGCAAGAGCCATATACTAAGAAGGCGCGTCATATTCCATCAAACAGTTATAAGTAAAAAAAATATATCTATGAAGACTAGCAAATTGGGTGACAATGGCGTGGCTAAAAATAAAAGGGAGCGCGCCTCGTATCAACAAAGAGGCGTGCCTTACCATAGGGCGTACACTTTTAGGGGATAGACGTTTGGGATTCCCAGAAACATAAAATTGAAAATTAGACCCAGAAATTTTGGATCTAGAACTGCAAATCATGCATATACAATATACATACACAGATACATACATCATTTCATATAAATCATCAAGAACAGAAGTGGAAGATAAAAAGGTAACATGGCATGCAATGTGATTTACTTAATGAAATTCAGAAATGTAAGAAGCCAGCCATACCTTTTCGGATGGAGAAGGAGTTGACTGAAAGAGATTTGGAGAATGGCGACTCAGAAGGCCGGTTCTGAGCAAAGCAATACCGCTGGGTTTGGAACTTTTGAGAAGAGAGAGAAAGTAAGAAAAAGAGAGAAGGTAAAAGTAAAAGAAAAAAATGACTGCTTATGACCGATATTTATAGTAAAAAATATGACAGCTGTCAAATCAATCAATTGTGAACCCCAATAAGGGGAACGACTTTAAAAAAAAAACCGTTTGAACTTCTGGGACGCGCCCTATAGGAGGCGCGCCTTATTTGATTATTATGAAATCCTTGAAACTTTAAGGGAAAAATTGGGAGATACTCCCTATTCAGGGCGCGCCCTGTAAAAAGTATTGGAAGATTTGTTTATACGGATTTTAATAAAGATGAAGAAAAATTCCAATCCCATTTTCAATGACATATGGAATTTGGGGGGTAGTTGTTATGCCCAAAAATTGGTATAAACAATGTCTACATTAAGATTAATATAATGGGCAGAATTAAAGGAGAAACGCCTGAAATCTAGGGAAAAGATGAGATTGACTTTCCGTAAATAGAAGGCGCGCCCTAAGAATGCGCCCCATTGATTGAATAGCTGATTGATAGTTGTGGTTATCATGTTTTAAAGGCGCGCCCTCCAACAGGTGAAGGAGGCGCGTCCAATTATCGAGAAGAATGAGAGAATTCTCTTAACTGAAACCTGTAGTGTAAATGAGCCTTAGGGCGCGCCTAGAGCAAGGAAGACTCTCTGGACGGGTTGTTTGGACATGATTGCTTTGGCAGACTTGCTTGATTTAGACAGAATTGGAACGAGCCCTAAAGATGAATAGTTTAGGGGGCGCCCTACGATGAAAAATGATATAAGAAGAGACCAAAGGCTGGTAACACAGGGTAGTGCCAACATACAGAGATGTTAGGGCGCGCCTTGACCTTCTACTTGAACATATAAATATAAATTTTATGTGCTGCTTGGATGGGTTCTTTGAATGATTCAAGGAAGATGGAGAATTATTATTACTAACTTATTTGGTGCAGGTACTCTATTGAAGAACTTCTTCCTGTAGCATATCTACAGGAAATGCGGTGTCCGTGGTCAGAGACCTCCAGGGGTATGCCTGGACTGAAGGCCTCCTCCTGTAGTCAATGGGTGTCCTCATTGGGGATGTGGGGTGAAATTTGGTGTGTGCTTTGGGAGCTCTGTCTCTGTAGTCAATGGGTGTCCTCGTTGGGAGACTTTGGAGTATCCTGCACTTTGCACCCAAAAGCTTGGGATCACTTGTCCTGCAATCTGATAGGGGCTCCTTATCGGGGGACAAGGATGCGTCCAATATTTGGGGTGAACCACGGCTATACCTGCGTCCACGGATTAGAGAAACAGCTGGTAGCGGAGGGTTATCCTTGGCCAGGGAGATGCCTCATCCGTGAAGTCTCGAAGCCGTGGATGAGCCTTGGGCCTTTGTGGTTGGGCCTCATCGGCGGACATTCCTAAAGCTAGTAGAAGACGGTTTCCAGTGGGTTTCCCATTGGGCTTCGGGATAAGAAATCTAAGCCCATTAGGTTTCTTGTTCCCCAAGAACTACGTGGGCTTGATCCCCTATAAATAGGGGTACGTAGGCACATTGTAAGGGGTCAGAAGCGAGAGCGCAAAGGAGCCACCACTAACCCTAAGCAATCTCAGCCCCCAATAATCACCACCACCAAATACTGTTCATCTTTTCCGACGAATACTGTTCATCGGATCCACCGACTACTGCTCACGTTTCCGATAAAGAACCGTCATCACAGATCTTATTTCCGGCTACTACCCTCAAGTTTTGTTGTTCCCAAATTCCTCCGTCAACAGGTGCGGCCCAGTGTTTTTGTGATTCCCTATGCGATATAATATGAGAATATATGTTCAACTCCTCCTAGACTCCTAGTTGTTATTAGACAAGAGCTACCCCCAGCAAGCCATGTTTATAAACACGCTGGCTATTTTATGGCACGACTTAATGAGTGAAACCAAAGATCAAACCATGTTTAAACAACTCGCATGAATGCACACATGCATATAAAAACTGCCGTAGGTGCCAAAATAACATATGAGAATATGAGATTGGTATCCACCGAATACAAAATTGTTTGGCAGAGGGGGTTACACAACAAGCCGCGTCTTGAAAGAAGTACATGGCATCATATTGATGAACGTATATTAAGTAGATGTGGCTAATAAAGTTCATTAAAGAAGTTTTATAAAAAGCTTGGCTGCTTGTGATGGAAATTAATGGTTGGCCCTTAAAAAAAATAAAAATAAAAACAGTATGTGCATGGTTAATTCGCAAATTCGATGGCCGATAATGAAGTGGGATTCACAGACGAGTTAAAAATAAATGGTAAAATAGTAAGTAAGATGGTACTGCATAGGCAAGAGGACGCTCCTTAAAGAGAATAAGAGCGTAACCCACCAATACCGTGATTATTGTAATGGCAGTAGTACCTGAACTTACGAGAAAATGCAGAAAAAACGCAGTGGTGTGATAATGGCGCACCTTCTTTATATAGACAAGTCGATGAGCAGCCTAGAAAATAAAATGTAGTAAGAGGCATGGCCCATGAAGAAAACAAAGATTAAGCTGGTGATAACTCATGAACAATGAGAAAGAGGTTAAATTTATTTTATATAAAAATAGAGCAGATGAGACGCCTTGTTAAAAAGAAAGGGTTTTTCTGTAAAAGAATATATGCATGGCACTCCAAAGCGAAGGTGAAAGTTTTTTAGCAATGCTGCTATATAAAGGAAAACTGAATGAGGTGATGTTCAAGAGCGCGCTCTAGAGAAAATAATAGTGATAAGAAGAAAGTGAAGGCGCACTTGGATTTTTGATTTTCAATAGTGAAAGGAGAATTTGCTTGCATTAGGTGGAAATAGGAAAGGAAGTGAAATACTCCAATAAGGCACATTTTTCAAAAATAAGAATCACATGAGAACAACAATATGGTATCTGCATGAGGGTTGACAAAACTGAACGTAAATGTGTTGGGCAAGAGAAGTGAAATAACAAGGTGCCCTAAATACAAGGCATCACGTGGATGAATAAGAAATAAAAGCTGATTTGGTAAGGCCCAAGTAAAAATTTACAGTACATGCATGATATGTAAAGTAATGCAACCAATATAGTAAATAATGGGGCTTGTTATAGCCAAAATTTGGTACGAAAGATATCCGGGTCAAATCCGGGTCGACATAATTCAATTTGGGGAAACGTCAAGAAAACGGGTTTTCGCGGACAGCCAAGGGCGGACAACCAAGGATGGATGGCCAAGGGCGGACGGCCAAGGACGGACGACCAAGGAAGAATCGTCCAAGAAAATGAGTTTTCATGGCTGGGTTGGCACAAGGCCAAGCCCTTAGACTGGTTGGCACGAGGCAAAGCCCTTAGACAGGTTGGCGCGAGCCAAAGCCCTCGCCTTTGGACAAGTTAGGGCGCGCCCTCTTAATAAGAGAAATCAAAGGATTGATGACCAGGGCGGCGCCAAGAGAAATACTTGGGCGCGCCCTCACTTTCAGTTTGGCACAAAACTTGACTTGAACATGTTGTTTGGACACTTGGGGAAGAACAATCAATGAACGCTTGGACAATACAGAAGGAGGCGTGCCCTCATGATGTAAAGGGCCTTCAATGTGCTCTGGAAAGAACGTAGGGCGCGCCCTATGTGGGAAATGGTTTTGGACAGGTTCCAAACATGGCTGCTTGGACGGATTCCGTGGAAGGTTCAAGGAAGATGGAGTTAATTATGACTAACATATTTGATGCAGGTACTCTATTGAAGAGCTCCTTCCTGTAGCACATCTACAGGAAAGGCGGTGTCCGTGGTCAGAGACCTCCAGGGGTATGCCTGGACTGAAGGCCTCCTCTTGTAGTCAATGGGTGTCCTCATTGGGGATGTGGGGTGAAATCTGGTGTGTGCTTTGGGAGCTCTGTCTCTGTAGTCAACGGGTGTCCTCGTTGGGAGACTTTGGAGTATCCTGCACTTTGCACCCAAAAGCTTGGGATCACTTGTCCTGCAATCTGGTAGGGGCTCCTTATCGGGGGACAAGGATGCGTCCAACATTTGGGGTGAACCACGGCTATACCTGCATCCGCGGATTAGAGAAACAGCTGGTAGCGGAGGGTTATCCTTGGCCAGGGAGATGCCTTATCCGTGAAGTCTCGAAGCCGTGGACGAGCCTTGGGCCTTTGTGGTTGGGCCTCATCGGCGGACATTCCTAAAGCTAGTAGAAGACGGTTTCCAGTGGGTTTCCCATTGGGCCTCGGGACAAGAAATTTAAGCCCATTAGGTTTCTTGTTCCCCAAGAACTACGTGGGCTTGATCCCCTATAAATAGGGGTACGTAGGCACATTGTAAGGGGTGAGAAGCGAGAGCGCAAAGGAGCCACCACTAACCCTAAGCAATCTCAGCCCCCAATAATTATCACTACCAAACACTGTTCATCTTTTCCGACGAATACTGTTCATCGGATCCACCGGTCGCTGTTCATTTTTCCGACGAAGAACTGCCATCACATATCTTGTTTCCGGCTACTAACCTCAAGTTTTGTTGTTCCCAAATTCCTCCGTCAACAGGGCTTGTATGAATAAAGCTTTCAGAGCATATATTGTTTGCATAGTGAACCAAGAGTGTGGTGGTAGGCATTAATGTGGAGCATAAAAGAAGGATACTTTAAAGGGAAGTTTTACTAAACACGGTTGAATAAATAAGATATAACAAGTGGGACCCATAAAAAAGAAAACAATCAAAATATATTAACAAAGTCAAGTATGTTGGGCATGTGCATTTGCAAAACTGTACAAGAGCAGTGAAACTGAATGAATACAAGGACCATGACGTGTCCTTGCCAAAAGATTTATGTAAAGAGGATCGATCAAGGTATTTCCATCATGGCACACCCTGGGGGTAGGGTATACGTGATTATTTATGTGTCCTCACATAATGTCACGGGTGGAATATAGATAAATTTTTCTCAAGCTCAGGAAAACGCCCAACTTACGAAAATGCCCAAGCTTAGGAAGACGCTCCGCTTCAAGGAAATTTCTCCAAAAGAAATGTCTTGTGAAGAGATATTTATTCATAAGATGGTTTCTACATTCCATGTGCTTTGTTGAGCCTACTCTAGAATCACTCCAAAGTATTTGACCTTGGAAATATGAAGTTTTATTACATGAAGATTCCGTAGAATACCCTTGTCGAGGTAAACGCTCCTCATACGGAGGACGCACCCTCCAAGGATGATTTTCCTTGTTGAGGTGGACGCTCCTCATAAAGAGGACGCGCCCTCCAAGGATGATTCCCCTTGTCGAGGTAGATGCTCCTCTTATAGAGGATGCACTCTCCAAGGATGATTCCCCTTGTCGAGTTGGATGCTCCTCTTACAGAGGACGCGCCCTTCAAGGATGATTCCCCTTGTTGATGTGGATGCTCCTTTTACAGAGGACGCTCCCTCTAAGGATGATACCCCTTGTCGAGGTGGATGCTCCTCTTACAGAGGATACGCCCTCCAAGGATGATTCCCCTTGTCTAAGTATATGCTCCTCTTCCGAGTACGCGCCTTCCAAGGATAGACACCCTTATCAAGATAAAAGTTCCTCTTATAGAGGATGCGCTATCCAAGGATGAAAACCTTGTTGAGGTTGATGCTCCTCTTAAAAAGGATGCACCCTCCGATAAAGAAAATCTTTGTCGAGGTAGAGGCTCTTCTTATAAAAGACGTGCCCTCCAAATATAAATATCTTATCTAAATAGATGATCCTCTTATATAGGACGCGCACTCGGGGGGTAGGACGCATGTGATTGATTATGTGGCATCACATAGTGCTACGAGTATAAGATATATGGACCTCAAAATCAGAGAAAAGACCACATTCGAGAAAACTCTCAAAAAATCCCTCTAAGAAGATGTTTCATTTTGAGATGACTACTTGATATGCCTCTTTGTGAGATACTTATGCTTGAGATACCTCATTGTGAGATGCCTATATTTGAGGTGCTTCTACATAAAATACCTCTTTGTTAAATGAATATAGATGGTTTAGGGGGGTACTGCATGTTCACCGCCCCTAAGCTCATGCTTCACTTGTTTTATCAAAAAATTATGCTTTTTAGAGAAGACCTTGTCGAGGTAGAGACACCTCTTACAAAGGAATCTCCCTTCAAGGATGAAGACCTTATCAAAGTAGAAGCACCTCTTGATAAAAAAACTCCCTCTAAGGATCAAGCCTTTGTTAAGAAATATGCTCCTACAGAGGATGCACCTTCTAAGGATCCTACCTTTGTTGAGAAAGATTTCAAGAGTCATAGAGGAGAATGCGGAGGACATACCCTCATCGTTAAGGATGACACAAATTTTTGCATATGTTTAAAGATAGTGGGGACATATATCTTACACAGTCAACGTATTATTAACCAGTTAAAATCTTTTGGCTATATCCTGAAAGCTAAACAGAATAGGCGCGTTTATTAAGAGAACGATGCATACAAATTTTTGAAGCCAAGAAAGGTAAAAATTCCAATCCCATTTCCAATGACATATGGAATTTTGGGGGTAGTTGTTATAGCCAAAATTTGGTACAAAAGATATCTGGGTCAAATTCGGGTCAACATAATTCAATTTGGGCGAACGCCAAGAAAATGGGTTTTCGCGGACAGCCAAGGGTGGACAGCTAAGGACGGCCAACCAATGAAGAACAACCAAGAAAATGGATTTTTGTGGACGGGTTGGTGCGAGCCAAGACAGGTCAGGGCAAACCCTTACCTTTGGACAAGTTAGGGCGAGCCCTAATTGTTTTATTGACAGATTCCTTGGACGGATTCCCCGGACATGATTACTGTGACAAATTCATTCCTTGGATTTTCGTGGATGGGGTTAATGCGATCCCATACCGTTAAATAAGTTAGGGCGCACCCTATAAATGACAAAAGAAGATATCAAAAGCTGATAACACGGGGCGGCGCCAACATACAGAAATATTTAGGCACGCCTTTGGTGAAAGAAAAGAGAAATGTCAACCTCAAAAGGGAAGGCGCGCCCTAAATAGGGGAAGCCCTTCCATTCCCTGAGAAGGGGAGGGCGCGCCCTCATATACTTAAAGGTAGAAAGTTTGGCGGGAGATATGGGATGATACTAACACCTATAGGAGATAGGGCGCGCCCTAATGGTTGGAATGATATATAGCAAATCTTCAACATATTGCTTGGATGGACGCTCTGGATGCTCTAAGGAGGGAGAAGATTATTATTACTAACGTATTTGTTGCAGGTACACTATTGAAGAACTCCTTCCTGTAATGCAACCACAGGAAGGCGATTTCTGTGGTCAGAGACCTCCAGGAGAATGCCTGGACTGAAGACCTCCTCCTGTAGTCAAGGAGTGTCCTCATTGGGGATGTGGAGTGAATTCTGGTGCGTGCTTTGGGAGCTCTGTCTCTGTAGTCAACGGGTGTCCTAGTTGAGAGACTTCAGAGTATCCTGCACTTTACACCCAAAAGCTTAGGATCACTTGTCCTGCAATCTGGTAGGGGCTCCTTATCCGGGGGACAAGGATGTGTTCAACATTTGGGGTGAACCACGGCTATACCTGCGTCCACGGATTAGAGAAACAACTAGTAGCGAAGGGTTATCCTTGGTCAGGGAGATGCCTTATCCGTGAAGTCTCGAAGCCGTGGACGAGCCTTGGTCCTTTGTTGTTGGGCCTCATCGGCGGACATTCCTAAAACTAATAGAAGACGATTTCCTACTGGGCCTCGGGATAAGAAATCTAAGCCCATTAGGTTTCTTGTTTTCCCAAGAACTATGTGGGCTTGATTCCCTATAAATAGGGATACGTAGGCAAATTGCAAGGGGTCGGAAACGAGAGCCTAAGGAGTCACCACTAACCCTAAGGAGCCACCACCAATTCATCACAACTATCACACTCCGCTCACTTTTTAGGCGAAGAACCACCATCGTAGATCTTGATTTCGGCCACGAACCTCAAATTTTGTTGATATCAAATTCCTCCGTCAACGGTTACCATTAGGCTAGCCCATGTGGTTGGAAACTCCAAATAAACAACCTTTTAACGAGCAAATAAACATAGAAAATATGTAAAGTGTTTAATACAAGTCATACTAAAAAAAACTAAATTAACCATAACAAAACTAATTAAATCTACCATATGAATAACTGAAAGTTTAATAAAATAAAATAAAATATTATAACAAAGCGTCGCCATCTACTGAAAATAATTATTAGCCGACATCGCCATGTCAAACTCCCTTGAAAGTCAATCATAAATTTGTAAAATTAAGACAAAAAATTAATAATTAATTAATACAGAAAAAATAAACAACACCAAATTGGGTAATTTTCTTAAATTTGTTAACTTTTTGAACAAGATATTTTTGATACACCACTTTTTAACAAAAAGCTCCCCCAAACAAACAAACACAACCGCCGGCAACAACAAGATCCACCGCCGTTAGTTTTTATTCATCCTCTTAAAACCCATTAAAGCCCCAAGCTCAATTTTTTATTAAGAACCCTTTTAACCTATACATGCACACATAATAATACGCCTTTTTTGGGCTGAATCTCAACAACCCATGTGGTATTTTTGGCCATTTATGTGAAATTTCTGGAAAATGCGAGTTTTTTATGTTCTTGGAGCTTTAATTCTACTCACCCATCTCATTAATTCAACACAATCTTCACTATGTCAAGGTATATACACACAATTTTTGTATTTAACTTTCTATCAGCCTCTTTTTATGTGTTTGGTGTTTCTTGGATTTTTTTTGGTGATTTAAATTGAGGGTTTTGTGTAAATTATTTTTTTCTGAAGGTGCTATATGTAATTTGTTGTTGTTTATGCCTTCTTTATGGTCATTCGTTTTATTACCTTTGTTTCGAAGATTATGCATTGTAGTAACAAGGAATGTGATTAAATTTTCACTTGGAATGGAATGGAACCCTGGACAAAGGGAGGAGTATGCGTAAATGACCGAAATTTTGATGGATTCCTGTACCTACCCATTCCGTTAAAGTGAATACTTTAAATAACGTAAATTTTGGTGGATTCTGTGGCCACCCATTACATTGCATTGAAGTGAACTCAGTAATAGTATTTAAGGAGATACTAGTGTTATCAGTATATGATTGGGCGGGTATAAGTTTAAATTGTATTTTAATTTATTATAGGTTGATCGTGTTTTTGTGATCATATGGGAAGTAGGTTGCTCGCTTATCTCGATGTCTATATGACATGTAGTAATTTAATTTTTTGATACGATCTTAAGCAAATATAGTTTGTGTAGTTTCTTCGTGCAATGTACTTATCACTGTACATGGTAAGTTGCAGGGGCGGACGCACAGTATACACGGGGGTGGCCTTGGCCCCTGCCAGATTTTTGCAAACTCCTTCCTTGTATTACTGCTAAAAATTGTATATTAACGGCTTTCTTTCATTTTCTTATATTTGCTCCCCCCCCAATCGTGATACTAACCCAACTATGACCGGACAAAATAGTTATGTGCTTTCTTTACCTGCGTATCTAGTTAGGTCTATCCACTAATTATAATTACTTGATATATTTTTTAATGTTTTTTCATAAAAATTAATTATTACTTATACATTCAGAGTTATTTTATTAGATTTTAATCAGTCTAATACATTGTGTTTTAATTGAATCTGAATTTTTTATAATTGATTTTAAGATGAGAGCAAGTACATATTTCTTATTTTGTCCATCTTTAGATATAGTTTTGTTGTATTTTTATGTTATTATATAATAAAGGTCGGCTCAAATGAACTTACAATAAACTTTAATATTATATTATAATTTATTTGGAATTTTTTTTGGCCCCCCTTGTGTTCGAATCCTGCGTCCGCCCCTGGTAAGTTGCATACTCATTGTTGTTAGTAAAGCTAAGAGGTACTTTAGAAATATTTAATTGAGCTGAATAAGAGTTCTTCTTGTAGTGAACACCGAAAAAAGGCAATGGTATATGTTAGGGATGGTGCATTATACATTTTGCAATAATATATTTGTATTCAGGTAAAATAACAACTCTGTTGAGTATTTATTGTGAAGCTCTGTAAAACTAAACTGGGCCCAGATAAATGTAGGCCGTCCACTTTTAACTTATGATCTGAACGACTTCTTAAACAGATGATAAAATATGTACCCTTTACGAGCTCGTAGAAATAGCTTTGCAGGGACAAAATGTTTTAATCTGGTATTGTAATAGATTTATCTGTGCTTTTTCTCTAAGCAAAGTGTTTGCTACATGAAAATTCAGCTATAGTAATGGTTGATCACGAAAACAGTCGGTTATAATTTGTTCTTTTACTGAAATTGCAGATTCCTTACAGTAAGGAATATAAAAAGAGTTGTAGAGTCCGTGGGCACAAGTCAGAGAAGTTTTTATTTGAATGGAAGTAAATTTGAAGCAGTTGGTACATCTGGGCTACACTCTTCTCACATATATTACTCTAAGTACATTTCCTCTAGTAGCAGATACACATATCTGGCATACAAACCCATATATGGATTTTGCAGAAGTAGTAGTCCCAAGAATTTTCATGTACTCTCAGCAAGTAACAGAGTTACACACCGTGCCCAGGTTGCTTGGAAGAGGCTTTCAAAAGCACCATTTTGCAATGCACAAAGTTATACCCCTATAACCAGAATTGCTCAAGCAACTAGCCTGGCTTTGAGTCGCTCATATCTGGTTGTTCCTGGTATTTTTGCCTTGACATGGGGAAATACAACATGGGCTCAAGCATCAGCGAACTCTGACAGCTTTCAGCAAAATAATACGCTTTATATGCATGCTCAAGATAGCCATGCTTTCTTGATATCGTTACTCCTTTCAACATTTGAAGGTGTCATTTTGTTGCTAAGAGCTATTTACCTAACGATTTTGTTCTCACCCAGCATAATGTTGGCTCCATTTGCGGATACTTTTGGACCCAAATATAGAAAACTATGGCTTCAGGTTGTTCATCGTACTTTGGAGAAAGCAGGGCCGGCATTTATAAAGTGGGGACAGTGGGCAGCTACTCGGCCTGATCTCTTTCCTAAAGATCTGTGTACTGAACTTTCGAAGCTTCACACAAAAGCTCCTGAACATAGTTTCGCCTACACTAAAAAGACTATTGAGAAAGCTTTTGGCCGTAAGCTTTCTGAAATTTTTGAAAATTTTGAGGAGGTACCCGTAGCGTCTGGGAGTATTGCCCAAATACATCGAGCATCTTTGAGATATCGGTATCGTGGGCGTGTGAACAAACCTATTGTCGTTGCAGTTAAAGTAAGACATCCTGGTGTTGGAAATTCAATTAGAAGAGACTTTCAGATAATCAATCTAGTAGCAAAAACTTCAACATTTATTCCTGCATTACAATGGTTAAGATTGGATGAAAGTGTGCAACAGTTTGCTGTTTTTATGATGTCTCAAGTAGACCTTGCAAGGGAAGCTGCACAGTTGAGTCGTTTCAATTATAATTTCCGTAGGTGGAAGGATGTTTCTTTTCCAAAACCTGTTTATCCACTTGTACATCCGGCTGTTTTGGTGGAAACTTTTGAGCCAGGGGAAAGCGTTGCTTACTACGTTGATGAACTTGATGGACATGAACGACTGAAAAGATCCCTTGCACATATTGGAACTCATGCACTTCTCAAAATGCTTCTGGTAAGTGGTAAATGTTGTTTCTTGTGTTTATTGCATGATAGAAGTTCAATTCATTATTTCAAGAAGCCTCATCTTATGAATGCACAGGTATTAGTTCAGGCCTAGATTTTGTACTGTTTTGTAATTAACCTGCACTCATTTAGCCATTGCCAGTTGTTGCAAAAAGTGTTGTAAACCTGTCTGTCCTAAACTTATGCTTTCTTTTCTCCCAAAATTTTGATTTACTGCTCCTGCCTCAAATTGTTTTTGTAAGGATGATCTCCAATGAGTGTGTTAACTTTTTTTTTGTTTAATTAAGTTATGTGTGGTATACATTGAAAAATTTGTAGTTATATAAGAATTTTACTACCATTATTTTGTTAGTGAGAACTTAAATAATTATGTTATAATAAGCAGTGAAGTACGGCAATGTTTGCTTTTCTCTATTTTCACCGACTTGGACAATCTCACAGAAGTCTCAGACTATTTAAATAAATAAATTATTATGTGGGTATTAGCATGGTTTTGTGCTTATAAATTCTATGAGCCCAACTAGGCTGTAAAATCCTGATAGTTGGTCTGCTTGTGTATGTTTCAAGCTGCTAAAATCCTCTTCAGGACAACCTGAACTGAGGACTACAAATGAGCATTTTAAAACATACCGACTCTATTACAACTGCCATTCTTGTTTTAAACTAAAATAAATTTTAAAATTGTAATCGATGCTTCCTGGAAAGCAGGGTTGCAGCACCCCCTGACGTACTGCGCACCGAATTCGTTCAGGTGAGGCGGTGTGCGGCGGTGCGGAGGGAAACATACGGGGTGTGCCACCGTGGCGTGTCGCCGTATTTCACAAATCAGATTCGTGGGGGTGCGGGAAGCGGGTGCGGGAGTGGCATAAATTGTAATTTTTTGACTGACTTTACTTACCCAATTGAAAGACTAAGAAGAGAGGAGAGACGACGACTGAGGCGAACTAACTATCTCCATCTTTGATTCCTTGTTATTTGTCATCAACTTGTCGATATGTGTTTTTCAGTTTTGTATGTATAGGAATCACGTGTGTGTATAACCGTCTGAAAAGTCAGTCTAGAGCGTGTTTGACTGTTTGACTCTTATTGTTTTGTGTCTTTGTTGTGTCTCAAGTCACCAATTTTAAGCCCTTTTTTTAATTTGCAAAATTATTTGATATTTTCTTTAATTGGCTCTTGTGAATTTGTACTCCTATGTGTTAAATTTGAGTAAATAATAATATGTTTAATATGATCAAATAATTCTTTTTTTTAATAAATAATTTAAGGGTGTATTTGGTTATATGGGATATTGAACTTATTTATTTAACTACTCTATTTAATTAAAATGCGATTCTGAGATTATATTTATATTATTTGAATATATATTATATTTTAAATATTTAAATGATTGGCGTATCCCGCCACACCCGAATCCCCATATTTTCGAATTTGCCGAATTCTCGTATTCCCACACCCGCACCCATGCTTCCTAGGATGCTTTTAATAATATGATAGCTCCTGTAGACAGGATAATATGTTTAAATACAATATTAGCATGAGCATTATAATAAAAACATACCGACTCCGGTTACAACTGCCATTCTTGTTTTAAACTAAAATTAACATTAAAATTGAAATCGGTGCTATTACTAGTATGTTAACTCCTGACCGCTGTATACAGGATAATTTGGTAAAGTACAGTATTAGCAACTAATATATGTAGATGTCTACCAATGCAGAAGGTACCAAAATTGTTTACCTGACCCATGCCTCAGCTGAAGGCTAATGTATTAAAATTTAGAAATGATGTAAAGAATGATTTGCAAATTTTTTTTTACTAAGATATACCGAAAAGCAAGCTTGGTTCTTTTTGTTGCATGGTAAGAGTTTCCGATGTACTGATATGAAAGCCAGAATTCAGTTATCGATACATTGTCAAAAATTTTAAAAAAGAACCCTGAAATTTGGATGCTCGTTCGTTTGAAAAATAAATTTATATTTACTTTTGAGTAATTGGCAGTTTGTAACCCACTTTTATTTTCATTTTTACGATTTGGATCTAGATTATTTTCTCTGTCAATATGCACCCAATAAAATTAATTTCGCTTCTATTTGCACCCCATTGACGACTTTCCATCCAAGATGACCGTTAACTTTTAACGGAAACGGGGGCATTTCAGTAAATTACTAATTAAAACAGAAAAAAATAAGAGTAATTGGCACTTTGTAACCCATTTCTCTAAGCGTTTTTTCAATTCAGGTCTATATTATGTTTCCTTGCAAGTTGCACTTTTAACTTTGAATTTCGCTTTGTTTTGCACCCCCTTGACCGTTTTTAATCAGGGGTAAAATCGGAAATTTAGGGTCTTTAAGAACAAATCGCCAAATCCCTAGATTTCCCATTCCAGACCACCAAATAAATACATAAATCGGTTGCAAATAACAAGCAAAAGCTATATGTAATATCAAATTTAATGAAAAATTCCCGGAAATCAAACTCCCAGTTCGAAATAAGAATCCTAGAATCGATTTTAATTTTTATTTTAACGGACATGGATCGGCATATTAAATATTAAATATTCGATCTAGGATTCGACCCAATAAAAAAATCCAATTATAAATGGAGCGAATATTTAATAGGACGCTTCATATTCACTCAAATAAAAAAATTAAACTCCATTATAGGATTCTTATTTTGTCACGAAATTTGATATTACAGTTAGCTTTTGCTTGTTATATGCAAATGGGGTTGAGCATTCAGTCGGTTCGGTCCAAAACCGGACCGAACCGAATAGACTGAAAAACCGAATTATCATTTTTTCTTGGACCGAACCGGACCGAAATTGTATTATGGACCGGACCGAACCGAACTGAATTTTTTTAAACAAATAAAATTGTATTAAAAATTTCAAACCAAAAAATATGAACTCTAAAATATAATTAAAGTAAAGTGATATGTAGAGTTCTAACAGTGTATAAATATAATTACAAATTAAATATTATGATTATAATTTTTAAGATATATGTAAAATATATAATTTAAATTATAATATTTATATGATTTGGTCCATTCGATCTATTCAATCTATTCGGTCCGGCCTGAAATATTTTTTAAAAGAACCGGACCGAGCCTAATTTCATTTCGGTCTATTTGGTCCGAACCGAATAAAACGAATTTCTGAAAAATCAGGACTGAACCAACCGAATTAGTGCGGTTCAGTTCGGTTTTTTGGTTTTGGTTCGGTTTTGCTCAGCCCTATTTGTAATCGATTCATGTATTTATTTGTTGGTTTGGACCGTGAATTCTAAGGATCCGACGATTTGTTATTGGAGACCAGAAATTTTCAATTTTACCCTTGATATAAAAGTTAAAAATGGTCAAGGGGGTGCAAAACAAAGTGAATTTCAAAGTTAAAGGCGCAACTTGCAAGAAAACATAATATAGACCCGAATTGAAAAAATTCCCAAAAAAATGGGTTACAAAGTGCCAATTACTCTTATTTTCTTCTGTTTTAATTATTAATTTACTGAAATGCCCCCGATTTCGTTAAAGTTAATGGTCATTTTGGATGGAAAGTCGTCAATGGGGTGCAAATAGAAGCGAAATTAATTTTACGGGGTGTAAACTGACAGAGAAAATAATGTAGACCCAAATCGCAAAACTGAAAATAAAAGTGGGTTACAAACTGCCAATTACTCTATACTTTTTAATAAAATGGTTGTGAGGGGTAGATAATTAGAGAGGATTAAAAAGGAGACCATGAAAAATTACACTGCTAGAGGGATAATAAACATTGACATGCATTTATAAAACGCTGTGCATATAGCTAATTTAAAGACCCTGTTATGGTTCATGTATTTGGATGGAGTTGCTCTTACCATCTTGCAAATAATGGCTTAAACATGTATAAAATAAAGTTTGTGGTATAAGTATTTGTAGTTTTTTTTGCCTCATTTTTGACTTCACCGACAATTTTAATGAAGTAGTTTTGATTGATCTCTTCAGTTTGTCTTTAAAAGTTGGTAATGATCAGTTGAGGTTATGGATAATATTTATCTTTTTCCTAGGTGGACAACTTTATTCATGCTGACATGCACCCTGGAAATATCCTTGTCCGGGCAGCTCGAAGCAAGTCTTCTCGGAAGAGGCTCTTTAAATCAAAGCCTCACGTCATTTTCCTTGATGTAGGCATGACCGCTGAACTGTCTGGCAGTGACAGAGTTAATTTGGTGGATTTTTTTAAGGCTGTTGCTTGCCGAGATGGTCGTACAGCAGCAGAGTGTACACTTAGATTGTCAAAGCAACAGAACTGCCCTAAGCCAGAGGCCTTCATTAAGGTACCATTCTAAGTACTTAATCATTATAAATGAAGCACATTATGGCTTTTCTCACCTTTTCCTATGTATTGCAAATTTATAATATTTGACCATGTTTTTATGTACAAGCGAAGTTTTTTATCAGCTATTTATTGAGCCTAAGGTGCAAAGAAAACTTAAAAGAATTTTCTTATATTAAGTTGAAATTAAATACATTCTGGAAGCTTCAAGTATAAAAGAGAGAATATAATGCATTCTTTCCTACTGGGAATCTGCAACTTTCAGATTACAAATCTAAGTGTGCGGAGCATTAATGGTTTTTAAAGTTTGCTGGAATACGCTTCTAGAGTGTAATAACTAATATAAATGCCCTGCCTCTACTGTTTGAAGTGGATAATCAACCAGATGGTTATAGTGATAGTCCCTGGTACCACTAGAGGGATATCACTTGTTCATCATTGTATAGCATTAACGCATTTGTAGTTTTTGCATGTTCTTGTTGAAGATCCGACACTTTTGACGTCCTTTTCCTGTCAATTTAATAAAATTATCCAAGAACTGTAAATGATTCTAACTAGGGCATGTTGGGTCGAGACTATTTCTTTTTTATTCAACCAGTCGTATGATTGCTTTATAAATCCGTTGTCGCTGATCTGCAAGTCATCATGCTTTAATTTTCCCAGTCACTGTTGATTGTGCATTCAGCATGCTGGTCTAAGGGTGTGCATTCGGTTCAGTTAATCGATAAACGTACCGAATAACAGAAATAATTTCGGTTCGGTTAACCAAAAAATGAAATTTCTTTCGGTTTTCGTTAGGGTTTTTTCTACTACTCGGTAATTCGGTAATTCAGTTATTAACCACGATTACCAAAAAACGGATAAAATAAATAATATTAATAAAATTAATAATTACTAATATATGTGCACATAATTATATTTACAATTGCAGCCTTGCAGGTAGAGACTATACATGCCTATTATGTACTACATATATATAAACTCTTGTTAATAATAAAACATATTAGAAACTGCTTACTGTAATTTAATAATACAATAATTTTATTTTGTAAATTGAAATCATGGTTGCTATTGTGTTACTTGATTCAGTAGCCTTTCTTTTAGTTAAATCCAGCTTGTTTCGAGATCTAAATCAGGAGATCACATGCAATATGCTTTGATGTATCCTTCCTAATTTATCATATATAGTTTATTTATAATTTTTAAATATTATCTAAGAAAATGATGTTTAATTTTTGCAATTTTCTATAGTTTCAATAAATTTCGGTTTTTAGTAATAACCGAAAATATTATATCGCTCGGTTTTTAACCGAATTAATATTGGTTCGGTTTTCGGTATCCATATTTGGTAAATTTCGGTTTCGGTTAACCAAAATAAAATTCGGTTTGGGTTTTGGTTTACTTCATGCACACCCTTACTGGTTAGTGCAAGTAGTGTAGACTAGATGAATTTTTGGTATTGTAAATGAATTTTTATATGCTTGTTCCAGCTGCCGATAAGTTTCTTGGTTGGTTTTGTAAATTATTTTTGATTGACAGGAAGTAACAGAGTCATTTGACTTCTGGGGTACTCCCGAAGGTGATGTTGTCCATCCTGCAGAGTGCATGGAGCAATTGCTTGAGAAAGTTCGGCGTCATAAAGTTAATATCGATGGGAATGTATGCACTGTAATGGTCACCTTTTTGGTTCTTGAGGTAATTCTATCATAACTTTGTTACCTGAAGTTTGAGGACCTTCTTCACCTGCATAGATTGGACATGAGTACATGACATGCACCTAATAAATGCATCAAGTTGTCTCTGAGTTTGCTTGCAGAATTATTATTTGCATGTTTCTGCAATCATGTTGTGGGGAGATATCAATTATGCATTTTGTAGTTTTTGGGCAACGTGAAACTTGCACCGTTAATAATCCCAAAAATCATATATAATTTACTCTTAATATTTCATTGTTGTAGGGTTGGCAGCGAAAGCTTGATCCGGACTATGATGTGATGCATACTCTGCAGACTCTTCTACTTAAAGCTGATTGGGCCAAGTCACTTACCTACACCATTGAAGGGCTCATGGCTCCATAGCCATATTCCTTAACAGAAAGTTTTGTAAGCAAAACAAATAAATATACGTGAATCCCTTCAACTTAAGTTAGACAATTCCGAGCTGTTATTTGTATACACTGCCTCGTTTAGATCACTTGTGTGGGGATTTTTTTTTTGTTTTGTTTTATTTATTGGTGTTATATATAATGTTTCACAAATTTTTGTACCAGTAGTAAGTGATCCTACCATATTTGCTTGACCTAACGGCCAAGTTCGATAACTATAAGCAGCGTGAGTAAATTTATCTGGAGATTTTGACTACTACGACCTTGACAAAAAATGATAGTAATTTATTTTGAACAAGTTAATATAAGTTCTTCAAAAGTTTAAGAGAACCCCTGAAAGGGAGGGAAAGTATATTGTGAAATAACTTGAAGATATTCCAGTAGTAGTGAATGAATTTCCAGACGTGTTTCCCGACGAATTGCCAGGACTTCCTCCAAATAGAGAAATTGAATTTGCGATCGACTTAGCACCTGGAACAGAACCAGTATTCAAGGCCCCGTATAGAATGGCGCCCGTTGAGATGAAAGAGTTAGCGAAGCAATTGCAAGAGCTGTTAGAAAAAGGAGTAATCAGACCCAGTGTGTCCCCGTGGGGTGCACCGGTATTATTTGTCAAGAAGAAAGATGGAAGCATGAGACTGTGTATCGACTACAGGGAGCTCAACAAGCTTACAATCAAGAATAAGTATCCGTTACCTAGAATTGATGATTTGTTTGACCAATTAAAGGGAGCCAAGTATTTCTCCAAAATCGATTTAAGATCGGGATATCATCAACTGAAGATCAAGCCAGAAGATATACCAAAGACGGCTTTCCGAACAAGGTATGGACATTATAAATTTCTAGTAATGTCTTTTGGATTGACCAACGCCCCGACAACATTTATGGACCTGATGAACAGAATTTTCAAGGAATATTTGGACAAGTTCGTTATTGTATTTATAGGCGATATTTTGATCTATTCAAAGACGGAAGAGGATCATGCGGAACATTTAAGGACAGCTTTGGAGATTTTAAGGAAAAAGAAGTTGTATGCTAAATTCTCGAAGTGTGAGTTTCGGTTACAGGTTGTTCAGTTCTTAGGGCACATAGTTAGTAATGAAGGGATCAAAGTGGACCCGGCAAAGATCGAGGCAATTACGAATTGGGAGAGACCGAAAACACCCACCGAGGTAAGAAGTTTCTTAGGATTGGCGGGATATTATCGTCGATTTGTTCAAAATTTCTCGAGGATTGCTACACCATTAACAAAGATTACACGAAAGAATGAGAAGTTTATATGGAACGACAAATGCGAGGAAAGTTTTCAGGAATTGAAGCGACGATTAATCACGACACCTGTTTTGTCACTTCCAGATGATTAAGGGAATTTCGTAATTTATAGTGATGCTTCTCACAATGGATTAGGATGTGTTCTTATGCAACACGACAAGGTGATTGCGTATGCGTCAAGACAATTGAAACCACATGAACAAAAGTATCCTACTCATGATTTGGAACTAGCAGCCATAGTGTTTTCTTTGAGGATTTGGAGACATTACCTTTATGGAGAGAAGTGTGAGATTTATACGGATCACAAAAGTTTGAAGTATATATTCACCCAGAAGGAACTTAATATGAGGCAAAGGAGATGGTTAGAATTGATCAAGGATTATGATTGCTCGATTAATTATCATCCCGGTAAAGCGAATGTTGTAGCAGACGCGTTAAGTCGGAAGGAAAGGTTAAATGTGTTATCCGTACCTGAAGAGATATATAAGGAATTTCAGAAATTTGAAATTGGAGATTAGAGTTTGCAAGCCTGAGGAAGTAAAAGTGTACAGTATGACTTTCCAACCGGAGTTATTAGAGAAAATAAAGAAATGTCAGGAAGATGTAATGGATCAAGATATAAATCGTTTAGTAGGGGAAGAGTTATGCACGCAAAAAGATGACCAAGGTATTCTGAGGTTTTCATCTAGAATTTGGATTCCACCGGTGACAGAGTTAAAAAATGAAATTCTACAGGAGGCACATAGTTCAAGATATTCCATCCATCCAGGAAGTACAAAAATGTATAGAGATTTAAAGAAGAATTATTGGTGGCCAGACATGAAGAGGGAAATTGCGGAATGGGTTAGCAAATGTTATACCTGTCAGAGGGTTAAAGCAGAGCATCAGAGACCAAGCGGATTACTACAGCCATTGGAGATTCCAGAATGGAAGTGGGAACACATCGCCATGGATTTTATAGTTGGATTACCAAGGACAAGGGCTAATCATGATGCCATTTGGGTTATAGTGGATAGACTTACCAAGTCAGCTCATTTTCTGCCTATAAATAAAAGGTTTTCGCTCGACAAGTTGGTCCATATGTACCTAAAGGAAATCGTAGTTCGTCATGGAGTTCCTGTGTCTATTGTATCTGATCGAGATCCAAGGTTTAATTCAAGATTTTGGAAGAGTTTTCAAGAATGTTTGGGAACAAGATTGAATATGAGTACGGCCTATCACCCGCAGACGGACGGCCAAAGTGAAAGAACGATCCAGACAATCGAGGACATGTTACGTGTTTGTGCTATTGATTTCAAAGAAAGTTGGGACGAGCATTTACCCCTGATAGAGTTTGCTTATAACAACAATTATCACGCCAGCATTGGGATGCCACCCTATGAAGCCCTTTTTGGATGCAAATGTAGATCTCCAGTATATTGGGACGAAGTAGGAGAACGCAAAATACTCGGACCTGAATTGATGCAGCAGACAAAGGAAGTTGTTGAAAATATCCAGAAGAGATTAATAGCCGCACAAGATCATCAGAGGAAGTATGCAGACCAGTCAAGGAAGGACATGGAATTTGAAGAAGGGAGCTTGGTATTATTGAAAGTATCACCATGGAAAGGACTAACGAGGTTTGGGAAGAAAGGGAAGCTAAGCCCAAGATATGTCGGACCTTTTGAGATTTTAAAGCGCGTTGGCAAAGTAGCTTATGAGTTGGCGTTACCACCGCACATGGAGCACATTCATAATGTCTTTCACGTATCAATGATTAAGAAATACAATCCAGACTCCAGGAATGTAATAAAATATGAGCTAATAGAGCTTCAGGCAGATTTTTCATATGTAGAGAGTCCGATAGAGATTCTAGAGGAGAGAGAGAAAGTATTGAGAAATACAGTGGTAAAGTTAGTAAGAGTATTATGGAGAAACCCAAAGGTTGAAGAGTCAACCTGAGAATTAGAAAGTGATATGAGAGAAAAGTACCCTCATTTGTTTTCTTAGGAGATTCTGAGGACAGAATCCTTTTAAGGGGGGAAGGATGTAATATCTGGGATATACCGTGTAATTATTTTTGCTAATTAAATAATTATTATGTGTGTTCAGTATCTATTCTGTGAATTAATTGTTAAGTGTTATTTGTATTTGGATATTCAAAAATATTATTAATTGAGTATTTTAATTTTTATATGTCCAAAATAAAATATAGATAATTGTCATATCTTCCTAATTATTTTTATGTTGATTTATGAATTTATAAGAATCATATGAAATTTATAAAATCTTTTTCCGAGTATTTAAAATCTATTTTATAAAAACGGGAACCAACCGACGTCAACCGTTGTTACGTTTTTGGAACCCGAAACTCTTCCGAGAACTCCTTCCTAACCTAATTGTAATATTCCGAGCATTTTCCATGTTTCGACTTTTTCGATCCGGCGTACGGTTTGTCCTGCGCGGGTCCCGGCGCAATATTTTCGATACAATATTCGTTTTGGTAAATCAATAAAACCCGTATTTTCGATAAACGGGAGCTTTTTATTAAACTATCACAATTATCACTTCGTAATACGTGTAACCAGGCGCTGAGACCAAGACTGCAGTACAAATTGTACTGATTTGGATAATTATCCCGAAAACCGATACCGTTTGGATCAGTTTTACAAATAAACGTACCGTTTTATATCCGGAATGATCCAACGGGATACTAATATTCCGTAAATATAAATAGCCTTTTTCCGTATTTTATTTCGTATCAAAATCATTTGCAGATAGTTAATTCTATAATTTTCAGAGAAAAACCCTAATTACATAAACTGTTCTAAGAATCAAACAGCAAAACGAAGGCGTTACCGATCTCTGTTTTCAAAGCTTGAGTAACCAAAACGAAGGATTTGAAGTGTTCTATCAGATTCTGAGCTTTGTTTTACTGTAGAATCAAAGGTTTATTTTCTGGAAATTTATTTATTTTCGAATTAAATTTATTAAAAATATGAATTTTTGTTCGGATGATTGTTTGTATGATTTGATGATTGCATGTTGTAGAGCTTGTTTTTCTGATGATTTTGATATATTATACGTCTGATTTGGAGTTCAATAACATGTTCAAATTTGAGTTTGATTTTCGAATTTTAAAATTAGGGCTTAGAACCCGTATGAATGTTCCTAATTGAAATTTGGGGGTTTCTTATTCTGAAATAGATTGATGTTGTGGTATAGTGTATTGTATTCTCTGTGAAATTTGCAATCTAGTCGTACAAGTTTCATGAATCAACGAGGTCTGTAGAGAAGGGAGTTGTGTTTTGAAGTTTACGTCGAACCCGCCGGAAACCGGCGAGTTTCTTGATCAAATTCCGGCCAAGTCTGGGGTTATTAATGAATTTTGATTGCAGATATAGGTTCCTGGTGTTGTGTAGTTTAATTCTGGAGGTGATGGTGGTGGGAGGATGCCGGAGGTGAGTTCTCCGACCACCCCCGATTTTCCGGCGACTGAAACTCCAAAATTGCAGTTTAGTCCCTGTATTTTTGAAGATGGTGAAGTTTCGTCCCTATAGTTTGCAAGGTTTTCAAAAATAGGATTCCTGTTTATAAAATGTTTAAAAATCATATTTCCTATTTATTTTTATTATAAAAATTCATTTTTAATTTCTGAAAATTCTGAAAATTATTATTTTAATTCCGAAAATTATTTTTAATTCAAAAATAAATATGAATTAATTAGTTAATTAATTTCAGTTAATTTTTAATTAATTAATTGGTCAATTAATTTGAAAATTAATTAATTAATTGATTTAATTAATTATTAATTGATTTTAATCAATTATTTAATTAGATTTAAATATTTAAAAATGATTTAAAAATGATTTAAAAATTCCGAAAAATAGTTTTGAGCTTTAAAATATTATTCTAAATCATTTCCAAAGCTCAATAATTATTATAAAATTGTTTCGAAGCCAGAATTGGCCAACCGAACCCTATTTATTAACCCAAAATTGATCCAACGACCCGTTCTAATTCCGAAAAATATTTTAAAAATCATTTTAAATACCCGAAAGCCTATTTATGACCCGAGACTTCTTTCTAAATTACATATCATTGATTACGTGATATATTATGTGTTATATGTGACTTGTTGATTGACTATTGATCTATATATTCAGTGTTTACTTGATTATTGCGTAACTTTCAATTCGATTAATCTATGTGTTGAATAGAATCCTATGAGTTGATGATTGATAGATGCTTATGATATGTGAGCAGAAGAGGCAAGACGTAGGAAAGGGAAACAAGTAGTTGAGGAGTAAGACGATTGTGATTGGAAGCGAGTGCAGAATAGTAAGTTAGTACCAGGCAAGTGTTCTGAACTTTCTTGAGATATTGTAGTACTTGATAATACTGTGATATTGCAAGTGCTTTGAAGCATAAAAACCTAAACCCTGATTCCAATCATTGTTCTTGAGCCATGAACCATATTCTTTCTAAGCCACTGATTATTGTATACCCAAACACGAACCACAAATCTACGATACTACTCCACAAATACATACAAACTAAATACCAAACGCTGAACTGAATTACTTATATACTCAATCCATGATATCTTATGCTTTGAAAGACCAAATCCTTGAAACCCTGAAATATTGATTCCTTTGTTATCCAATTCTTTCATTACCCAGCATCCAAGCTTTGAAATTACCTTGTTGATCCATACAAGTATTGAAATCCTTTCATTGTTAAGTACTCACTGTTGTTAATGATTCTGGTTATTGTTTATTATTGTTCATTTTGTTATTATGTTAGAATTGGATTGTTTTTATAAAATTGTGGACCAGATTCGTGGTTAGACCATATAATGGTCAAGTTAGGCCAATGTGTGCCTTGGATCCAGTAGTTAGAGCAATGCTGTGTGCTTTACTCGGGGTTAGTGCGTGACTGATCAGCAGCCTAACCTTGGTTTTTAAAATAAAAGTATAATATCCAATTCTAAATCATAATCCATTGTTCACTTGATATCATAACCATATTCACTTGATGATCATTATTCTCAGTTTTGTCATTGTGACTTGCTGAGCTAGTTAGCTCATTTGTGCAATGTTGTTTATATTCTTTCCAGTTAAAAAGGAACCAGTTGGTAGCAAGGATCCCCAGTTCAGCGCGAGAGCTAGGGATTAAGGTTGTTGAAGCTGAGCTAGTAGGCTTCTCTTGGAATAATTTAAGTTTGTAAAAGTTTGTAATATGTTTAGTACTCAGTTGAGTTTGACTAGTTGGGATTTGATCGGTATGTAATATATTAGATGTGTTTGGCTTGTGTGCATACTTTAACCTGTTGCGATCCATGGTAGTTGGTAAGTAGGGTCATTGCATATTATTATTTTCTTTATTATTGTTAGAAGCAGGTTATAAATGAGATGTGTGTGTGGACCCCAAACTTCTGACCCGGGTTTGGAGGGCGCCACAATAGTATTTCTTTCTAGGAGCATTAGGAACAGGCATATAATTATTACTTTTATTCACACCTTCCTTTTCATTCCTATTTTTCCTAGCTTCCTTGACCCTGTTTACATTTTTAATCTCTTTCAGCTTATGCTTAAGCTGCTTGTTTGTCATTAAACCTATATTTACTGAAGTTGGTTTGTCCTGTTTTACTTTGTCAGAAGTTGACTTTTCTTTGACTTCTTTTTTAGAATCATTCATCTTTTCAGATTTTGACACATCAGTTTTTGCAACAAATTTAACAGTATTTACCTTTGTCTTTTCATCCTTTTTGATGAATTTTGGTTTAGATGACACAGTTTCCTTTTCTTCTTTATCATCTAGGTAACCTAGTCCTTCTTTCCAATTTTCATTTTCTAAGATTTTCTGAGTTGTTCTTCCAGAGTTAGTCCAAGTTTTGATTATCTCCTTTTCCTTTTCCAGTTCATATTTAAGAGATTTATTCAGTTTTAGCACTTCATCTCTTACATACAAAGCCTCATCTCTTTCTTTCTGAGTTTGATGAAATATAACTAACTCTTTTTCTAAGTAGTCATTAATGTTTTTAAGAGCAAGACTTTCAGAAGTTAGTATTTCATATGTTAAAGTCTGATCTCTAAAACTAATGAACATGATTTTATGATATAATCTTAGCTCAGAAATATCATCAGTATGAAAAGAAAAAGTTGAATGAGGTACCTTCAATTCAGCAGCATCAGAACTGCTATCAGCATTTGCCATTGAGGCATAGTTCACCTCATCTTCAGAATCTGAAGTGTCTGCCCTGTTTTTCTTCTTTGTGATAAGTGCCTGACATTTATCACCTTTTCCTTTCTTGCTGTAAGGAGAGATGTGGCCTCTTTCACCGCAATTATAGCATTTGATATTTGAGTTGTCTCATCTGTCAGACTTTCCTCCTATGCCTTCAGACTTTCTGAACCCTTTCTTTTCAGAACTTTCACCTTTCCTGAAAAACTTCTTGCCTTTTATGAATTTCTTGTAGGCTATCTTTGTGATACCCTTCACCATAAGAGCACACAGTTGCATAATCTCTGCATCAACATCCACTTTAGATAAATTTTCAGATCCTGAGTCATCATCATCAGAATATGATGACTCTGAATTAGACTCTATGAAAGAGCCTTTCCTTTGCCCCTCTTTGAGACAACCACTTTAGGAGATTCCTCCTCAGATTTAAGTGCAACTGTCTTTGACTTTTTCCATGCCTTTTGCTCCTTTGATCCATCTCAAGTTCATGAGTCTTGAGCATACCATAAATTTCATCAAGAGTAGTTTCAGTGAGGTCATAGTTGTCTCTTATGGTAGTAGACTTCAAATCCCAATTTTCAGGAAGAGCTAAAAGGAATTTTAGATTTGAATCTTCAAGATTATATTCCTTGTCCATCAGTGACAGATTATTTAAGAGTTTGGCAAACCTGTCATATAAATCAGTTAATGACTCATCAGCTTTTGAGTCAAAGTGCTCATACTCTTGTGTGAGTATAGTCTTCCTGTTATTTTTGATTGATTTAGTTCCCTGGTATCTTGTCTCCAAAGTATCCCATATCTCCTTTACAGTCTTGCATCCAATTACCCTGTTTGACATGACATTGTCAATTGTACTATGCAGCAGATGCCTTACCCTTGCATCCTTGGCAATAGATGATATGTTTTCAGTTGTGTAATCACCTTTCTCCTTTGGTATCATCTTTGCTGGTTGATCAACAACTGCAACAAAAAGCTTGGTAGGCTTATATGGTCCGTCATTAATTCTATCAGGGTATTCTGGATCTGCGGCTTCCAGAAACATAACCATCTTTACCTTCCATATAGGATACTCAGATGCTCTCAGTATGGGAACCCTAATACTCTCATATCGATTGTGAGTTTGATTGTTTTGAGTATCTTGAGTTTTGGTGGGATTTGGTGGAGTTTGTGTTTCTTCAAAAATAATTGTAAACTGATCTCACTGTTTGTATATCAACAGAGAGGCTCTGATACCACTTGTTAGGTCAGACAACACTATAAAAGGGGGTTGAATATAGTGTTTATACAATCAAATCGATTTAGAATACAAGTATGTAACAGTAATCAAGTTTATTCAATATGATAAGCTCTGTTACAAAGTAGGTTAAACTACTCTCTCAGTGATGAACAATATCACTAAGAGCTGCTAGGTTATAATAAATAATGTTCTCGTGAATGATAACACATATAGTGTAAACCCTAAGCTGTGTTTATATAGTACACAGTTACAAGATACCTTCTAATTGATATGGAATATAATTCTGTCTCCTAAAATATATCAATCAGATATTATCTTCTACAAGTCTTCTAGCTGTCCAACTCTTCATGCATATCTTCTTTTGTTTTAGTCCAGATCTTCTCTTTTAAATCAGCTGCATTCCTTATCTGAAGTAACCGCACTTAAGTCCTGATATAAATCCTGACGGCCTTAAGTTTCGATATAAGTTCAGACTTCAGTAAGTTCTGATTTCCAGTAAGTCCTGATAAGTCCTGATATTAATTTCTGAAACTAAACACAAATCAGATTAAACATGACATCAAAAATATATCTAAGAAAGAGTGAATGTACCATCCTTAAAATAGACTCTAACTTCTCTCAGGGATACAACCCAGATTTTAACAATTTCCTCAGCTGGATGTTGAAAATGGTCTTCATCTGAGATGCACCAATTTAGAGGTAGAAAGTCAGATTCTTTAAAGTAATTACAGATGGCCCTTTCAGTAACTTCCACTTCCTTTACAGGCTTGACTTTCTTAGGCTTTCTCCCAACAGATTTGAGCTTGAATTTTAGTGAAGGTTTGGATAAAGGTAGGGTTGTTATTTTCTTGAGATTTGTGAGGCTTGAGGTGATTGGAATTTTTTAGGAAGGAGTTGGCAGTTTGTCTGCAAAGAAATTTTGGCTTAGATGTTTGGGAAGGTTTGATGTTAGAGATAGTTGATGCTGTGGGTTGAGCTAAGGTTTGAGATGGTTGTATTTGGATTTTTAGGGTTGTTTGAGTTCCTGAATCATCATGAGGTTTTCTGCTCTTCCTCTCCCCTATTCTCTTCTTCTCTTCATCTTTCTTGTCATCCTTTTTCTTCTTCTCTCCACCCTTGCTACCAGATGGCTTACTAGAATGACTCGGATTTGAGCTAGAAGGATTCTGATCACCCTTCTTGTGCTCATCATCATCCAAGTCATCATTATTAAACTGAGTTTTGGGCAAGTTGACTTCTGCATTGTCCAGATATCTCCTTAGTAGCTTTATCATTTCCAAATCATCATGGTTCTTATTTTTCTTAGCTTTTAAGCTAGTTCTTAGGATCATGATAAGCTTCTCATTGCTCCTGACACATTGTTTAGGGATATTGAAAAATCTGAATTGTTTAGTGATTGGACAGATATATGCTATACCCTTGCTTGCCTGAAGATATGCTTCAGGAAAGGCAGCTACATGAGCATCTTTCAGAGCAGTTAGTAGCTTGGAATCTTCACGAGTTATAACTCTAACTTTGCTGATAAAGATATCTAACTCCGATGCCCTCCTTGAGACAAGGCAATCGAGGGACACCTGCATACATCTGTCTGTCCCTGAGTCATTTGCATTAACCACTATCCTGTCTTCCAAAAATTGTCCTTGTTGACTTTGATCACTCTTATGAAATTGATTATCTTTTCCAGGTCCTTTTTATATGTGAAGTGATTGTTGTTGATAGAAGCTTTTATGGCATTTAGTAGTTCTTCAAACTCTCTGCTCAAACAAGGTCCTTCAGTAGACCTAATAAGTCTCTCTTTGTCAAGACCAACTTCTTTAGTTTTCTATCCAGCACCCTAAACTTGATGTTGAGATACCTTGATTGTGCCAACCTAGCCTCTATCTCCCCCTTAGTCTTGTTGACAGGCATGAGAAGGGGAGTAGGGATTTCAGGCCTTACTTGTTCAGGAAAAGAAGGTAGTGGTATGTTGAGTTTGCCTATGATGGCTCCTAAAGCTATAGAATTCTGCATTTGAAGATGCTTATGGGAATCAGGGGCGGACGCACAGTATACAGGGGGGTGGCCTTGGCCCCTTCCAGATTTTTGCAAACTCCTTCTTTGTATTACTGCTAAAAATTGTATATTAACGGCTTTCTTTTATTTTCTTATATTTGCCCCCCAATCGTGATACTAACTCAACTATGACCGGACAAAATAGTTATGTGCTTTCTTTACCTGCGTATCTAGTTAGGTCTATCCACTAATTATAATTACTTGATATATTTTTTAATGTTTTTTCATAAAAATTAATTATTACTTATACATTCAGAGTTATTTTATTAGATTTTAATCAGTCAAATACATAGTGTTTTAATTGAATCTGAATTTTTTATAATTGATTTTAAGATGAGAGCAAGTACATATTTCTTATTTTGTCCATCTTTAGATATGGTTTTGTTGTATTTTTATGTTATTATATAATAAAGTTCGGCTCAAATGAACTTACAATAAACTTTAATATTATATTATAATTTATTTGGAATTTTTTTGGGCCCCCCTTGTGTTCGAATCCTGCGTCCACCCCTGATGGGAATCCATCAGAGTTAGGATATCTATTTTTTGGCTTTTGACAAGAGATGTCAAAGCCTCAACTTGTGCAGTGAGAGATGAGTTGGAGTTTTGTAATTCTACGACTTGACCCTGTAGAGACTGAATTTGCAGATTTGTTGAAGTGGATCCAGGCTGATAAGAGCTGCTAGATGTGCCAAAGTGTTCTTCTATAGCCTCTTTGATCCCTTCCATTAGCGAAGCCGAGGGCTTAAATCTGCTCTGGTGAAGTTGATCCAGCTGAACCTTGGTCTCATTTGAATGAGTAATTTGGTTTTGGATCATTTCATGGAGATTAATGAACGATTGTTTGAGATTTTTGACTTCCTTCTCAATGGAGGCAAGATCCATCTTGGTCATTTGCTCAGAAAAATGTTTGAATTTTGAAGAGATCTGCTCTTGAGATGGTATGATCTTGTCCATTTTCTTATTCACCAGTTTCCTGATTCTGTCTTCATATCCAGTAAGTTTGATTTCAAGAGCCTTACCAAACAGATGAAATGCTTTGATATGAGCTTTATATACATCTGTAATGGCATCATAACAGCTTCTGGATTCAAGTCTCTTGCATTGCTGCTCAAAATTGTAACATATTCTTCTCGAAATCTGACTAGAACTTGATTCATCTCTAAGGCAAAGTCATCAGACAGCCATGCATCCACATTCCCATCTGGCTCAGTATCATTGAAAATTTTCTCTTTTTGCTCCTCAACCTCTTCATTATAAGCAAGCATGATAGCTTGATAGTCTTGGTTGCTCATGTCTGAAGTTAGAAGATGCTGTGAGATGTTGGCCAGTCCAGAGATCTGCTCTACTAGTAGATCATTTACAGAGGTTGGTTGAGAGGTAGATTCTTATAGCCACTGAGAGAGTATGTGAGGTTGCTGAGGTTGAGAGGTGGATGGTTCATCAGAAACTCCTGTGACTGAGATCATAGTTTGACTCACAGATTGCTTTGTGGTTTTGACAATGTGTTGTCCTCCACTTGTAGTGGGAACCTCCAATTGAATTGGAGGGGATTTGAATGGTTACTGTCATGTACACCAGCCTCAAACCCTTGTGTGTCTTACAACACACTGGCACTTGAATGTGCTATACTTGCCTCCCTTATGACATGATCATGGGCAAGTGTACTCCTAGCTTCAACTGTAGAGGCAATTTCTGCTAGGGTTATGAGGGGAGTTGTTCCTTCATAAGGAACCTCCAATTGAATTGGATAGGATTTAGATAGCTCCCCCTCAGGAGTACTACCCTTAAAGTCTGTGAAGACTGTTTTGCACATGAAGGTGCATTAGAGGTATCCATGGGGTCTTCAGTAAAGACTGATGAATCCCCATATTTATGATGGTGTCATCAAGGTCTACCCCAACATGTAGTCTCTCACCATCTAAATGAGGTGTCTGGGTGGTGAGAAAAGCTTCTTGAGCTAAGTCACTTGATTTTTGGTGCACCTGAGAAATAGATTCAAGTGGAATTGGAATAGAAGAAATATTAGATAGAAGAGATTGTTGCTCAGATGTGAGTGTTGGCAGCTCCCCCAGAATATATGAGGGAGTTTCAAGAGATGTGCTCTCATAATGTGTGCCTTCCTTATTTCTCCTACCATACACTTGAATTGCTTCTTGTGCAGGCTGTGCAGACTCACTCCTGGTTGTTTTTATAACTGCATCCTGTTGAGAGGATGTGAAGGAGGATAAAGTGGTCAGCTGAGTTTGTTTACTCCTTTTGGATCTTTTGACCAGAGGTGGTTCTTTTTCAGCTCTCTCCTCACCACTCTCAGTTATCACAACTAGGTTTATCCTCTTTCTCTTCCTTTTACTGACCTCACCTTTTTGGGAAGATGAGCTAGTTGGTTTCCTAGCTTCTAAAGGTTGTGAAAGAATGGTTGTAGCTTGGGAAGATCCCTGTTGATAATCTTGTGTTTGTGCTTCCACAAGTTCATGAATAATAACTGTACTAGATTATGCATTGGATCTCATGCCAGGCATAGGATAAGGATAAGTCCTAAATCTCTAATGGAGTGATTTTTAGACTTACATTCACCTTATTCTTTGTAGTAAGTGAGCCAAATATTATTTTGGACACTTGCTTAAAGTTGCCTATTTTAGTACTATCTATACCATTCAATAGGTGTACGTTAGCTACTTTGTTATTTAAAGTGGACATAATAAATCTAGAAAAGAAGATTTCCTTACCTCTAGCTGTCAGAGGCATAACCAACCTGGTTGCAAGTTCTTCCAGGATCAGCAGACCAACATTCAAGTGTCTGTTGTGGGCAATTGAATACACCAGCTTTTGCACAACACTTGAGATATTGTCATATCCTATTTTTCTGCAAGTAAAGGCCCTTACTACAAAGTCAAAGATGAATGACCGCTCCTTACTTAGATTGGTTTTGTTTAAGCTTGACAGGTTGATTCTCCCACCATAATTGATAAAGTCTATGAACTCAGTCAGCTGATCAGGAGTTGGTAACTCCACCAGATTCTCAGTTGGCAGCCCCAAAGCTCTATTCACATCTTGGTCATTGAATTCTATTCGTTGGCCTCCAATTGTGCATGTCACCACTAGAGAGAGAGAGAGAGTTGTTGTTGAAATCATTCCTCACTACAGCTGTAGTCTAGAATTCATGTAGCATATCTACATACCGTACTGGATTTGCAGTCAAAGCACCTGCAAGATAGGATTCAGACAGCAGCTTCACAAACCCCTTGAAACTATCAGGAGCTTGATTTGCATCAGTGAAAGCAAGATAATTGGTTCCTTTCTCCGAAATAGATGTCCTAGCAACATTTTGGGCCATAGTTGATTGATGAGAATGAATGGGTAAGAAAAATTTCTGAGAAAGGATGAAAAACGAGAGAGAAAACGGTTTTGGATTGAAAGCTAGGTCACTTTAGATCTCGAAAGCTGTGAGTAAGAGTATGTATTAAGAAGTATTTATAGTAAAAGAAGATGACTTATCGAGAACTCAAAAATAGACATTTGGAGTTTTTCTATCGTGAAGTCATTTAGAGAAGTGAAGTACATGCCGAGAAGTCATTTTAAATTACTCTTATAGAGAACTCAAACTTGACTTATCGAAATGTCAAATAAATACCCAGTTTGTCCAAAAATTGGACTGAACTAATTCTAACTTTTACTTATATAAATTTAAAATAAAATTAGAATTAATTTTCCAAAAGTATTTTACCAAAATAATTTATCAATTTATATTATCTCAGTTCTGAGTTTTCGATAAGTTAAGAATTGTACTTGTAGAGAACTCTGTGAATGAACACTATTAGAGAATTCTACAAGGGCTTATCGATAAGTCATTTTAAACCTATCGAGAAGTCACTAGAGAAGTCAGTAAATTGACTTATCGAGGACTCACTCGAGAAGTGCTAAAATGACTTGTCGAGAAGTCAATTTATACTTATCGAGAACTCAGTTCTTTAAATACTTTTGGTTTTTGTAATTCTGCCTTGAGTTAATTTTACATATTAAGGATGTAAATTAACAACTAAGCAGTTTACTCAGAATTTGAAAAATTCCAAGTTAGGTGAATTTGAAAAACAAATATACAGATATTTCTGAAATATTTATAATTCATATTTCAGTTAATTTCCAATTTAATCAAATTAATTTTGATTTACAGGAGGTTAATTTGCTGCAAAACATTAGCTGAGTTCTTGTCTTAGGATGAAGAATTGAGCATTCCAATTTTACTTATAAGTCTAGTGAAAGTTGCTTCATCCAAAGGTTTAGTAAAAATGTCAGCTAATTGTTTTTCTGCTGGTAAAAATGAGATTGATGCTATATCAGGATACAGGTCTTTGAAAGACAAAAATGACATCTTCCACTAGAACTCTTTTTGTCAACCTTCCATCCAACAAAATCTGTATCTGTGAGTCCAACAGCTCCATAACTGATTCCCTTGGGATATCATGGTCCTAAGTTGAGCTTCCTTTCAGTATATGAAGATCCTCTTACTCCCCCTGAGATTGTGCAATCAAACTCAGGTGTATGAGATGAGCTTCTATTTCCATGATTCTCTTGTTGAGTTGTTTACTTTATTTTCTTAGTCTGACAGACCTCACAAACTTCAACTTGAGCAAGCTCCATCTTAGGCATGTCTCTTAACAACTTCTTTTTGACAAGGTGTTAATTTTTTTGAAAGTCAAGTGAGACAGATTTTTTAAGTCAGAGCTTGTTTATTTCTCCTGATACCTTGGTGTATAAGCAACAAATACCATCCTTATTTATTGAGTCAAAATCTTCAACAAACAAGCTTCCTTTCTTTGCTCCCTTCAAAGCAACTTCACTGGTTTTCATGCTGATAACAGTGCATTCTTCTTGTTGAATATGTCTTGAGACTATTTTCTACAATATGCAAATTCTGAAAAGATTCACTTCAAGATCAACTACCAGTGCTACATCATTTAAAGACAACATTTTCAGAACAATCTTGCCATATATCATTTTAAATCCTTTGTTGTTGTCTTCAAAGGTCACCAGTGGGTCAACTTTCTCTTCAAACTGTGATAGCAGGGCTCTACCACTAGTCATATGCCTGGAACATCCACTATCTATGATCCAGATGACTTTCTTCACTTGCCCTGCACACATTGAGACTTATGTGTGTTTGGAAACCCAAGCAGTGTTGGGTAGTTTCTTCTTGGTAACTTGTTCAGTAGAGGTAGAATGAGTAATTTTAGACGAAACCGAATTCAGTGATTGTTGTGCATGTTTTCCTTCTGATGTAGACTCATTTCTTGATTCTTTAAGGTCTACTCTCAGTTTGTGGAAACTCTTCATTACCTTCATGTTGCAAGGAATGCAGTCAAACTTGTCACAGAATGAAGATGGATCATTAGAATTTGCTTCATTGTATTTGTAAGTTCCTTCAGCTGGCTTGCTAACAACCTTTTTACAAAGGTGAGTTAGATGATTTGAAGAGCCATATTTTTCACACTTCTTTCTAGGAGCATTTGCAACATAAGCAAAATTATTGCTTTTGTTTATCCCTATTTTCCCATTTCTATTTTTCTTTCTCTTTCTTGCATCTTCAGTTTTAGTTTCTTGAACAGGAGTCTTGGGACTTTGTTTGTTCATGAGTTTCTCTTCAGTATTGGAAGACTGAACTAATTCTTCAATTTTCTTCTCTTTATCTTTGTTAGCAATTTATTGCTTGATACTCAATTCTTCTTCACTGAAGTTGACTACACATGCTTTGAATATAGGTGCATTAACCTCTTTCAAAAGGGTTGGAGCATTCTCAGTCTTCTTGGCTTTCCCTTTGTCACCTACAGTTTTCTTTTTGTCACTCATGTCATCATAGTCAAGGCCAATAGCAATGTCTGCACATGGCTTATTCTTCTCATGATACTGTTCGACCAGTTCAGATGTATTTCTGAAAGATTTCATCTTTACTTCATTCTTTTCTAGCTTCTCCCTTAACACCACTTCAATTTCATTTGCACACTTGGGCTTGTTCTTGAGATAAACATTTTCTTGTTTTAAAGATTCATGCTCAACTAGCAAAAATTCAGTTTCTTGCTTCTCACTCTCGAGCTTCTTATTTATCTTTGTTAATCTGCTAACTTTTTCATTAGCAGCAACCATGCTTTTGTGAATGTGAAACATTTCTGTGCTCATCTTTTCAACAGTTTCCTTGTATTGATTCACGTTTAAATCAATAGTGGTAAGAGTTGGTGTCTGTGCTTTTGATGAGGATGATTCACCTTGCTCCAAATCCATTAGAGCATAGTTTCTAACTTCCTTATCTTCATCATTATCTAAATTATCCCAACTCTTTCCCTCCGCAATGTAAGCTTTGCTCTGTTGCTTTTTCAGAAAAGCTTCATACTTTGCTTCCAGTTCAAGATAAGCTTTGTCTTTCTTCACCTTCTTAGGTTTCCTGCATTCTGTAGCAAAGTGGCCTAGTTCATCACAATTGAAGCACCTTATATTAGATCTGTCAACAGATCCAGTTTTGTAACCACTCTTGCTATCAGAATTGTACTTCCCTTTCTCTTTCCAACTGTTGTCTTTGTTGAAGGATTGTCCTTTATTTCTGAAGTACCTTGGCTTTTTTACTCTAATGTTAGAGAATTTTCTAGCTAGGTAGGCTATTGACTGATCTAGCTCATCTAGTTCTTCAAGAGTGTAGAACTCATCCTTTTCCAACTCTAGTATGACTTGCTCTTGTGAATCATTTGTTCTCTACTCACTTGTTGAGGCAACTGATGTTTGGGATCTTAGTTCATCATTGAAGGAGTGGCTTTCATTTACAATTAAAGCACTTGAGCCATCCACAACATGTCCTTGACCAGACCTCATCGATTGCCTTTGAATCATCTCTAGTTCATATATTTTGAGAATTCTATATAGAACTGCCAAAGTTATTCTGCTCAAGTCTCTCCCTTCCCTGATTGCTGAGATTTTCTTTTCCAAATGGTCAGGGAGAGTAAGCAAGAACAACTTTAGATTCACCTCTTCAGCTTGATAGTATTTGTCATGAAACTGCAAGTCATTTATCAACTTATTGAATCTTTCAAATACATCAGTAATGTTTTCCTTAGGCTTAGCCATGAAATCCTCATACTGTGAAATCTGTATCCTTTTTTGATTAGATATAACCTCCTCAGTTCCTTCATATAGTATCTCAATCTTTTCCCATATCTGCTTGGCAGTGTCACAGTTAACAATATTGTTGTACATCACATTGTCAAGTGACTCAATCAATATCATTTGCAAGCTGCTATCCAGGCAAACTTTCTCCTTTTCAGGATCAGAATACTCAGCAGGATCTTTTGGAGCATAATGAGCTAGTATGACCATGTCTCCATATGTAGATTCCTCAACTCTTACCATAGAAATGAAGGGTCCATTCTTGAGAATCTAAATATAGAATGGATTGGCCATCTTGATAAACAACATCATTTTCCAAAGAGTGTAGTTAGCTTTGTCAAAGGTAGGAATTTTGATGCTACTGATTTTCTGTGTATTCATTCATCCAAGATCTTGAATCTGTTTAGTTTCATATTTTGCTCTAATACCACTTGTTAGGTAATGAATAACACACGGGGGGGGGGGGGGTGAATGTGTTTTTCTAATTTTAGGCTTTTCTTGAAAGTTAATGGTTGAACAAAGTAAATTAAATCTTGTATAGAAAAGTGTTCATGCAGAATTTAAACTTGCAGAAAATTAAGAACACAGATCTTCAAAACTCACTTAATTTTTATATTAAAAATTAAGACTGTTTTCCTACAAAATTTCTAAGCTCTTTGATGTTAAAGAGCTCAGCTTCTTCTTGAGAATGATATAAGAGATTTGATCTAAATTGTTACTTCTAACTAGAGGACTAGTGTTAACTTTATAACTCAGTTAACTGCTGGTTTACACAATGGATAATAACCATGCTATTAGCTTTTCTAAACTGTCACTTGTCATTTCTATTTATAGAAAAACAGATCTTCCATTTCTGGCTTAGCATATCTTTAGCATCCCGTGTTTACTTTAATCTTCCTCTGTCAGTTAATCTTTGCCATTGATCTTGCACACTCTTCAAGCTACTTTTTGTACACTTGTCAATCCAACTGTTGGATTGTTTGTTGATTGTTTATCTTAGATATTGAACTGATCTGTAATTCTGTACTTTGAGACTGTACTTCGAGATCTCTAGTTTGAATTAATAGAACACTTGACATCTCGATGAGTACATAGGCTTATCGAGATCTCTAGCATCCCATATTGAGTTTGACTTGTAGAGGTCTTCAGCTTGTCGAGATCTCTAGTCTTTACATCTTTACTATGACTTATCGATAACTCGGAGTTCTCTAGTGAAGGAATGACTTGTCGATATCTCCAATCTTCAGTTCTTTAAAATTGGCTTGTCGATATCTTCTTGAGTTCTTGAGTAGCTTTCCTGACTTCTCCACTCCCGGTGGATATTGCTCATCCGTCGAGTAGATATATAGCTCATCCGTCAAGTAGATATATAGCTCATCCATTGAGTAGATATTGTTCATCCTTCGAGTAGATATTGCTCATCCATCGAGTAGATATTGCTTATTCGTCAGTACTCTCTGGAGTTCTCGAATGACTTCTCTATAACATTAAATCTGTGACTTGTAGAGATCTTGACTTAGAATATTTTTTTCCAAACATATTTATTCAACTCCAAGCTTCTTCAAAATTCTTCTGAGGCATGATCTTCTTGATCTTCTTCCAGATAGAATCCTTAGGCTTGATACTATTTTAGGAAAAAGTCTCCAGTCTGCTCCTTTGCAATTTTTACAGACTTTAAGTGTTACAAATTGTCTTAGTCTTGTTAAAGTACAGGCATGTCTTTTACAACACAAATATCTTCTGTTCATGATGGTCAGGAAGGGTAAGCAAAAACTTTAGGTTAACCTCCTCATCTTCATAATATTTATCATGAAGCTGCAAGTCATTAATCAATTTGTTGAATTTTTCAAAAACTTTAGTACTTTTTTCTTTAGGTTTAGCCATGAAACCCTCATATTATGGCACCAAGATTCTCCTTTGGTTAGATCTAACTTCCTCTGTCCCCTCAAATAGTATCTCAATCTTTTCCCAAATTTGTTTAGCAGAATCACAGTTGATAATGTTGTTGTACATCACATTGTCAAGAGACTCATATAATATGAGTTGTAAACTTCTATCCAGTGCAAACTTTTCCTTTTCAGGATCTGTGTAGGTTGAGGGGTCTTTAGGTGTATAATGTACTGGTATAACCATATCTTCTTCTGTAGATTCAGAAACTCTCACCATGGGAATGAAAGGTCCATTCTTGAGAACCTGAATATACATGAGGTTGTCCATCCTAATGAACAACATCATTTTCCTTTTCCATAGTGTGTAGTTGTCCTTATCAAAGGCATGTATCTTGATGCTTGTCAATTTATGAGCACTCATTCTTCCAAGATTTTTATCTGTTTATTTTCAGATTTCATTCTGATACCACTTGTTAGATATTGAATGCTATAAAATGTAATAGGGGGGGGGGTGAATATGATTTTTGGATTTGTCTTGGTTTAAGCTTAATGGATTATAGTTTGACCAAAACAGTTTAAGAAATGTAAATATTATGTTTAACTAAATTCATATAAACACAATATATCAAAAACTCACTTAATTGTATTATTCAAGTTTATCTTGCTACAAATCTGTGTTATTAAGAAAATAAGAATTCAGCTTCTATCTTGAGAGAATATAAGAAAATCTAGATCCATTTGTTACTTGTGAACTAAGCACCCATGCATGCTTTATAGACTAGTAGCACGGGTTTAAAAAACTTGCACTAAAATTTACTAAACCAATTTCTAAAGCAACCTTGTCTATTTCCTTTTCCGGTGTTAGCAAATATGTGCCGAATCTTGCAGGTCTGTGATCACCCTTTGTCCAGTTAATCTTGGCCCTTAATCTTGTATTCTTCAAGCTGCTGTATAGACTTTCCAATTCAATGAATGAATTATTTGTTGACTGATAATCTTGAATCTTGAACTTGTCTGTATTCTAAATTTGAGATAGTATGTCGAGATCTCCAATTCTTCTACAAAGAAGTGATATATTGATAAATATAATGAGTATCGATATCTCTGAGTTCTCTATAGGTATATTTGACTTTTCGAGGTCTCTAGTTCTTTACCTGTGAAATGACTTATCGATATGTCTATGATCTCTACATGTAGAATTGACTTGTCGATATCTCTGAGATCTCTATATATACAATTTAACTTATCGATATCCCTTGTTAGATAATGAATTACACACGGAGGGGGGGTGAATGTGTTTTTTGTGTTTTTATGCTTTTCTTGAAGTGTTTATGGTGATGAACAAAGTTAATTAAAATCTTGTAGTTAAATACGTTAGTACTGAATTTTAGACAGATAAAATAGTGAACACAAATCTTTCAAAACTCACTTAATTTTATATTAAAATTAAGAATATTTTGCTAAAAAAATTTTTAGGCTCTTTGTTGATAAAGAGCTTAGCTTATTCCTTGAGAGAATACAAGATTTTCTTGTCTTAATTGTTACAACCAACAAAGTATCTAGTGTTTACTTTATAAAACAGTAAAAACTGGTTATTACACAGCATGCATTAGCATGTACTAAACCCTATTTTTGGACAATCAAATCTTTTTATTTTTGGCTTAGTGTATCTTTGCTAATCTTGCACGCCTGTGACTTTACTTTTCCAGTTAATCTCGGCCTTTGATCTTGTACTCTTCAAGCTGCTTTTGTATACTTATCAATCCAACTGATTAGATTGTTTGTTGATTGATATTCTTGGATATTGAACTGGTCTGCACTTTGTACTTTGAGTTCTACCTCGAGATCTCCAGTTTGGTATATAGAGAACTTGACATCTCGATAAGTATATTGGCTTATCAAGATCTCTAATCACTCTATAGTTGTTTTGACTTATCGAAGTCTTTGAGTTCTCTAAAAGAGAATTTGGCTTGTCGAGATCTCTTATCTTCATGTCTTCACTTTTGCTTATCGAGAACTCTGAGTTCTCTAGTTACAACTTGGCTTATCGATAACTCCGAGTTCTCTAGTGACAAATTAGCTTATCGATAACTCTGAGTTTTCTAGTGATAAATTGGCTTATCGATAACTCAGAGTTCTCTAGTGAAGAAATGAATTGTCGATATCTCCATTCTTCATGTCTTCAAATTGGTTTTTCGATATCTCTGAGTTCTCTAGTAGCTTTTCCTGACTTGTCGATAAGTCATACTGGAGTTCTCGAATGACTTCTCTATAACACTTAATCTGTGACTTGTAGAGATCTTGACTTAGAATATTTTTCTCAAAACAGATTTATTCAACTCCAAGCTTCATTATAATTCTTCTAAGACATGATCTTTTTGATCTTCTTCCAGATAGAATTCTTAGGCTTGACACTGTTTACAGAAAAAGACTCCAGTCTGCCCTTGAACATTTTTACAGACTTAAGTGATATAATACAAAATACAAACTTAGATTATAATACAACTTACTTAGGGTTGTCAATTTGATTTAGTCTTGTTATTGTACAGGCATGTCTTGCACAACATCCCTGAAATCTCTATATGATAAATTGACTTATCGATATCTCCAGTTCTCTACATATTCATTTGACTTGTTGATATATCTGAGACCCTAACCTAGGTTTAGGCGAAAACTCCAAAACTGTAGAAATGACTTGTCAATATCTCCAGTTCTCTACATCTTTATTTGACTTTTCGATATCTCTGAGACTTCTCTATAAGCCATTTTGGACTTCTCTACAAGTCATTTTGGACTTCTCGAATGACTTCTCGATATAACTTGATTTGTGACTTGTCGATATATTGACTTAAAACAATTTTCAAATAACAACTTTATTCAACTCCAAGCTTCTACATCTTTTCTCTGAGGCATGATCATGACTTGATCTTCTTCCAAAGTTTATTACTTAGCTTGAAACTGTTCACAGAAAAATTCCCCGGTCTAATCTACTAACCATTTTTACAGACTCAAGAAATACAATACAGAATACAGATATAGATTATCATACAACTTAATCTTAGGGTTGTCAATGTAACTTAGTCTTGTTATTATACAGGCATGTCTTGCATAACAGCCTTCTCACACCTATCTTTTGCCTCTTCTTCTCCTTGGCTGACTTGTTGACAGGTTCAGTGGCGTTCTCCTTTCTTTTTCTAATTGTCTATTCTTTTGGTGCATCTTCTTGAGCAGCTTGTTTGAGTTCATCATCAGATTTCTTAATTGGGCATTTAGAGACTCTATTGCCGGGCAGTCTTTGTAACGCCCTCCAGACCCGGGGTATAAGTCTGGGGGTTACTAGCTAATCCCCAAACCTGAACAACCTGAATAATAATAACAATGAAATATATATCTAAACCCCTTTAATATTAATCAGGATCTTTTTAGGTTGAAGTATGAAAACAAGAACCACTAACTACTTTACTACAAACCAAATTTAAAATCTTACAAACTCTCTTTATTACAAACCATTGTCTAATCAGTTTTAAACTAAGTTCATCTTTTATTCAAACACACATACATACTAACTATCTACACTCCACTTGCTCGGGCAACTCAAAGCTTCTTCCTGGATTGGGATCAACACCTTGGGTATGAGAGGATCCCGAGGCTTGACCCGCTTCTTTACCACTCGAATCCTGATGGGTTTCATATTCCTTCTTAACTGAAAATAATAAGGTGAATAATAACAGAAAGGGGTGAGCCAAAAATTGCTCAACAAGTCCGCAAGATATAAACAGTGTTAAAGCAGTTTAAATGAATCGGTAATCTGGGTACATCTGCAAAGATATAACCCCGCGAGAATAGAAAGAAGGCCACTATTGGCGAATATAAATGAACTAAACTGGACACAAGTTCGCATATATACCCTGCTGATCAGCCATGATACAGTGCATATCTATATCTCACTATATAGATCCAGTCGGGCACTTAGGCTCTACAGCCCATCTCAAGGATCCAGTTATGTCCCGGTCCTTAGGATTAAGTAAAACTTAATCCCCAAAACATTACTATCCAGTTCAAGGAATAACAATCGGAACAATCGGTATGCTTTGATATATTCTCATCACTAGAACATACCAATGTGTATGTATAATAATTGGAATATGAATACGGAATCTAAAGGAAAAGGAGAAATCAAGAATAGAAATGAAATATGAACCAGAGAATAACAAGTGTGTACCAGTGTTTATGAATGAAAATCAAAAGAGTGGAAGCGTGATATGAATCGGAAGAAATATCACTATTCTAAAATTAGAATAGGGGAAAAACTTGCCTTCTGCGCGACTCACTTCAAGTATATCACCTTTTTCTATCACCGACTCAATCTGCCTTGCTAGCTTAGCTTCTGTTAGAAAAATAGACTGATTTAGTCATTTCGTACTTCAATTGCGTCTCGAACCGACTTCACGTCATTCCTATTGTCTACCCATGTGCATATTATTGACTCATATATTATTTATTAACAAGCAAGACTCGATCAACCACATAATACACATAAGCACATAAGCCATATAATCATTTTTATATTTAAAATAATTTTTAGAATCAAAATTGACTCGTTGTTCGCTTAACTGATCCTTACCTGACTCGTTTCCTATTTTTCGGGATTTATTGGACTCGTCTCTGCTCGCGGTTCGGCTTATAATCAAATAAATAACAAGTGTCAACTAGTTTATAGAAGAAATTAGGTTTTAATATTATTTTTAATGAAAATAATTCATTTTTCTGAGTCTAAGGGCTTTCGTTTCGCTCGAACCAGACTAATGGTCTAATTAATACCAATTAAATACATATAAATCAATTTATTATTCAATATAAATAATTATTACTAATTATTAAACCCTAAAATAATTTTTAAATAATTATTTAAGAAAAATCAGAATTAAAAATGATTTTTCTATAATTTTGGAATTAAAATGAGTTTATTATGATTTATTGAAAATTATTTGATTAATTAATAATCAATTATAAATAATTAATCATAATTAAATAAACTTTAATAATATTTTTAAATAATTATTTAATGTATGTTGTATTTTAAAATAATTAATCCTTAATTGTTAGATTAATTACAAATTATTATAATTAATCAAAACTTATTACTAATTTTACAACTAAATTGATCATTTACGAATAATTATTCGATACAAATAACTATTACAACATTATTTGAATAAATAGACTAACATCGGATAATAATCCAACTTATCGATCAACTACTCGTATAAATACGAGTTACTCGTATTATTCCGTTAATTATCGAATTATTATTCGAATTATTTGATATATTTAATCTTTATTTATTAAGTAATTACTTAATTATTAACTAATAGATAAATAAATAATTAATTAAATAACTACTTAAATAATTAAATAAATAATTAATTTTGAATTTCTAAATTAATAAAATAATATAGAAATTAATTATAACCTTTTTCAAAATTTAAAACTAATTTTTAATTAGTTTTTGGAATTTATAAAACTGATTTTTGATTTAATAAAATATAAATAAATAATTAAATAATCAGAAACATAAAACAGAAAAACGGATTGGGGCTTCGTGTTTTTGATGCCAACAGATTCCCCACAACTGCAACTCGCCTTCTGCCGCAACCACGCCGTCCAAACATCCGTCCTCCTCCATCTCCGGCCAATTCCCGATCCCCCCCCGGTGAAGTTCATCGGAAAACGTTTCTTACCAAATCGTAAACCAAACTCAATAATTTATATATAGAATTGAAGGTACCGAGTACCAGAATCGATTCCCATAACCAACAACAATCAAAATCATCTATAATTTATCAAAAATGTATTCAAAATTTGCTAAAAATCAAGAACTCGGGAACTACCTTCCCGGGGTTATACGAATCAATTAACCATGCAAAATCATTCCTCAACTTGATATAAAGCTATATAACTCATCAAAATAAACAAACGATTCTTAAATTACAAACGCCTTATTCAAGCATAAACCCTTAAAATAAAAATAAAAAATGACGCAATTAAACATGAAATTGATAGCTAAATCAGAAAGTAGAGATCAAGAGCTTTCAATCGACTACTTACATGAACGATTTGGATAATAGAATCACGTTGAAATTGCTGCTTGAATCCAAGAACTCAAGGACCCTAACTTCTAGAAATTTGGGGGAATTTCAGAATTTTTCTGATTTTTAATTAATTAATTAATAATAATTAGGCTATTTATAGTAGTAAAATTAATAAATATTTTATATATATAATATATGGGTTAGGTTCTATGGAGTCCCGTATTTCATTGGAGTCCTTGGAGTCCATATATGTTCTACAAGTAAAATATAACTTAAATTTTTGCAAAATGTATTATTTTTTGAATGATATTCTACAAATATCACAATTTTATTGAAAATATTGCAGATTACATAGATTTTACAAGTAGAACGTTGCAAAATATATTATTCTATAAAACATGCTTCGTTTGCAGAACATAAATGTTCATGTTGCAGAACATACATATTGTACTTGTAAATATAAAAGATTTGCATGATTTAATTGAAGTAGTGATATTTGTGAAACAGGTTTTGCAAGATAACACGTTTTAGAAGATATTTAATTTGCAAAATATAGATGGACTCCGAGGACTCCAATTAAAAGGTGTACTCCATAATATGCCAAAATTTTCCAAAAATTGTGAATAATGCAAAAATACAAAGAAATGGTATAAATGAAAGTCCTAAAATTTTATAAAAATAAAAATGTGATTTTTGTGGAGTTTTTAACACCCACTGGGCCCGGAAAAGTCATTTTTCGCGAGACACGAAAATTTGCAAAGTACCTAAATGTTCAGAATAATGCGATGGTACAAGCCGTTTGATGAAAAATAAGGCCCATTATTTTATTTGAAATATCAGCTATAAAATCATGATTCGGGTCGTATAACCTTTTATATGAAAGCTATAAATGAAAAATAAAATATCTGAAAAATACTTTGAAAATACCTGGACGATACAGAATGCACGTAACACATAACAATTAGGGTTTTTCCAGCTAATTACACATAAATGACACATTAACACACATAATTTATTATAAATATGATATAATACAGACGTAATTTTCCCAGACGTTACATCCTTCCCCTCTTAATAGGATTCCGTACTCGAAATCTCACCTAAGAAAACAAATGAGGATATTTCTCTAACATCTCACTCTCAAGTTCCCAGGTTGATTATTCAATCATAGGGTTTCTCTACAAAACTCGCACTAAAAATACAGACTTATTCCTCAACACTTTCTCTTGCCGATCTAAAATTCTTACCGGCTGTTCTATAAAAGACAAATCAGGTTGAATATCTACCGATTCATATTTTATTACATGCCTAGAATCAGGATTATATTGCTTAAGCATCGACACGTGAAACACATTGTGAATATGTTGCATATGAGGCGGTAAGGCTAACTCGTAAGCAACTTTTCCTACTTTCTTCAAGATTTCAAATGGTCCGACGTATCGTGGCTTCAATTTACCCTTGTTGCTAAATCTGGTCAATCCTTTCCATGGCGATATTTTGAGTAGCACGTGCTCTCCCTCTTGGTAGTCCATATCCTTTCTAGCTTGATCTGCATATTTGCGTTGCCGATTTTGCGCTGCATCTAGTCATTTCCGAATAAGTTCTATCTTTTTCTTTAGTCTGTTGAATTAATTATGGACCCAAAATCTTGCGTTCCCCAACTTCATCCCAATATACCGGTGATCTGCATTTTCTTTCGTATAAAGCTTCGTAAGGCGACATTCCAATGCTTGCATGATAGCTGTTGTTGTAAGAAAATTCAACTAAAGGTAGATGCTCATCCCAACTACCTTTGAAATCAATCGCACAAAATTGAAGCATGTCCTCGATTGTCTGGATAGTTCTTTCACTTTGCCCTTCAGTTTGAGGATGATAAGCGGTACTCATGTTTAATTTGGTTCCAATACATTCTTGAAATTGTCTCCAAAATCTTGAATTGAAACGGGGATCTCGATCAGACACGATAGATATTAGAACTCCATGTCGCATCACAATTTCCTTGAGATATAAGTGCACTAGTTTGTCGAGTGAAAATCTTTCATTAATCGGTAGAAAATATGCCGACTTTGTTAGTCTGTCGATGATTACCCATATCGCATCATGATTTGCTTTAGTCCTTGGAAGTCCTACCACAAAATCCATTGCTAAATGTTCCTATTTCCATTCTGGAATATCTAATGGTTGCAGTAACCCACTTGGATGTTGATGTTCCGCTTTAACTCGTTGGCATGTGTAGCATTTACTAACCCATTCTACTATCTCCTTCTTCATATTTGGCCACCAAAAGTTTTCCTTCAGATCACGGTACATTTTCGTACTTCCCGGATGAATGGAATATTTCGAACTGTGTGCATCTCGCAATATCTCTTCCTTTAGCTCGGCCACATTAGGGATCCAAACTCTTCATGCAAAGCATAGAATTCTTTCGTTATCCTTCTGGGTTGTGATTTCTTCTCCCGTTAAGTTATCATCTTGACCCATCACTTCTTCTTGATATCGGCGAATCTTTTCTAATAATTCCGGTTGAAAAGTCATCGCGTAGATAGCTTCAGTAGATTCATTGGGAACACGAATCTCGATTTCCAACTTATCAAATTCTCTGGCTAATTCTTCAGATGACGTTAACAAATTAAATCTTTCTTTCTGGCTCAGTGCATCTGCCACAACATTTGCTTTCCCTGGATGATAACTGATCGTAACATCATAATCTTTAATCAATTCCAGCCTCGGCGTTGCTTCATGTTCAGTTCCTTCTGCGTAAAGATGTACTTCAAAATTTTATGATACGTGTAGATTTCACATTTTTCACCTTAAAGATAATGTCTCCAAAGTTTCAATGCAAATACGATCGCTGCTAATTCCAGATCATGTGTAGGATACTTCTGTTCATGAGGTTTTAATTATCTCGAAGCATATGCAATGACGTTACCGTGTTGCATCAGTACACATCCCAATCCGCCGTATGAAGCATCGCTGTAAATGATAAAATTTCCATGCTCGTCTGGCAATACAAGTACCGGTGCAGTTACTAACCGATTCTTTAGCTCTTGGAAACTTTCTTCACATTTGTCACTCCATACGAACTTTTCACTTTTCCGAGTTAACTTGGTCAGTGGCGTTACTATTTTCGCAAAATCTTTGACAAATCTTCTATAGTATCCTGCCAATCCCAAAAAACTTCAAACTTCGATTGGTGTCTTTGGTCTTTCTCAGTTCAACACTGCTTCAATCTTTGCTGGGTCAACTTGAATGCCTTCTCTACTGATGATATGCCCTAGAAACTACACTTCCTTCAACCAGAATTCACATTTCGAGAAATTCGCGTACAGTTGTTTCTTCCTTAGAATTTCCAAAGCGATCCTCAAATGCTCAGCATGCTTTTCTTCAGTCTTCGAGTAAATCAAGATGTCATCAATAAATACAATCACGAATTTATCCAAGTATCTCTTGAATACTCTCTTCATCAAATCCATAAATATTGCGGTCACGTTAGTCAAACCGAATGCCATTACAAGAAACTCATAATGTCCGTATCTAGTACGAAAAGCAGTATTGGGGATATCTTCAGCTATAATCTTTAATTGATGATAGCCCGATCTCAAATCTATCTTCAAAAATCATGAGGCTCCTTTTAGCTGGTCAAACAAATCGTCGATTCTCGGTAAATGATATTTATTCTTGATAGTGAGCTTATTTAATTTCCGATAATCAATGCATAGTCACATACTGCCGTCTTTCTTCTTTACGAACAACACCGGTGCACCCCTTGGGGATACACTGGGTCTTATGACTCCTCGGTCTAGAAGATCTTGCAATTGCGTTGATAATTCCTTCATCTCGACTGGTGCCATTCGATACGGAGCTTTCGAGACTGGTTCTGTGCCTGGCGCTAAGTCAGTCATAAATTCAATTCCTCGGTCTTGCGGTAACCCTGGAAGCTCGTCTGGAAAGACATCAGGAAATTCATACACAACTGGATTATCTTCTATTTTGGGACTCCCCTTCTCGGTATCTAACCCGTAAGCTATGTACATTTCACATCCCTGTCGAAGCAAGCGTTTGGTCTGCATTACCGTTAGAAATTTCTTCCGCTGTTTTTCGCCTTTGAACATTACCGTTGCATTTTTCACAGTTTTACTTTCTTGTTCACGCAATCGATCTGAGCATTATGACAAGCTAACTAATCCATTCCCAAAATAATGTCAAATTCTCCTAGCTTAAAAGGAATCAGGTCTATGGAGAAATGATGTCCGGCTATTTCAATATCGCACGCAGAACATACTCGATCTACTGGAACTTGGTCGTCATTCGCTAATTTTATAATTAATGTCTCGCCCAACCATTCAATTTCGTAATATAACTTATCAAGGAATTCTTCAGAAATAAAAGATCGTGTAGCTCCAGAATCAATTAGTAATTTTGAATTTACTGAATTTACTAAAAGCGTACCTGCAATTATACTAGGACTCTGCACGGCTTCTTTCATTGTCATGTTGAAAGTTCTTGCTCTGGGTTGATTAGGCGGCGGTGGAGGAGGTAATGCCAACACTTTCAGAATACTAGATACCATTGCTGGTCCTTTACAATTTCTAGCGATATGCCCTTTCTTTCCACACTGAGAACAAGTAACTTTTGTTTTTCCCGTTGGACATTCGTTAGAGTAATGCCCTTTCTTCTTATATTTGAAACACGTCACATCTGCTTTGATACAGACGCCGGTATGTTTTCGACCACAAATCTTGCAATACGGCACTGGGACTCTGATAATTCCTTGCTGGATGGGAGCTTGGAAATGATTACCTGTTTGTTGGTTACCTTGTCCTATCCTTTTAAAATTCATATTTTTCCGGGCTTGAAGTCTTGGCTTCCTGCTGGAGCGGCTTTAGAAACTTCCCTGTCTTCTTTCCTTTTGAGATCTTTCGCTTTCTCCCTCAATAATTAAGGCTTTCTGGACTACGGCGGTATAAGTCGTTAATTCAAAAAATTTAACTTGTCCACGGATCCACGGTCGTAATCCTTCTTGAAATCTTTGGACTCGTTTTTCTTCAGTATCAACTTGTTCTGGAACAAATCTAGCCAATTCAGTAAATTTGGCTTCATACTCCGTCACTGACATACTTCCCTGCTTCAGTTCCAAAAACTTAATCTACATTTGATTCTTCACATAGCGAGGAAAAGGTTTCTCTAAGAACAACTCTTTAAACCTATCCCAGGCAATAACGTCTTCACCTTCTAAAGCCTTCTTAGATTCAAACCAATAGTTCGCTTCTCCTTTCACCAAGTAACTAGCAAAATCAGTCTTCTGGTCTTCATCTACCTTCACGAGTGCAAATGCTTTCTCTATTTCTTTCAACCAGGTGGTAACCTTAATAGGATCTGCCGTTCCATCAAATTCTGGATGTTTAACCGACTGAAACGGCTTGAAAGTAATAATAGGTATAGCTGGTGGTATCTGGGGTTCGGGACATGGTGGCTGTTGTAACATTTGTTGTTGAATCTGCTGCTGCTGCTGTTGCTGCATCTGTTGTTGCATCATTATCATCTGTTGTTGCATCAGATGGAACATTTGGGTCATGGTACCATTGGTTTGTTCTTCGTAGTTGCTGTTGGAGGTCTCGGTTCTAGTCTTTCTCTTTGGTACCATTTGCTGAAAATAAAACAAGTGCATAATCTCTCTACACTGAGCTCTCCAGTACTCAGCGTCCTCTCTCATCACACTGTAGTTATGATACGATACCATGTGTGGCTGTGCAATATGTCCTACTGACTCTTGTGACTGAACCCTCTGCATCCCTGCAGCACCCTGCTCTGGTCCTCCCAACTGTAACTCTACCTCATACTCACCCATACCCTCAACTGGAACCATCTGGAATATCTCCGGCTCTGGAGCATGTACCGGAATAGGAGGTAACACTGCTGGTGGTGGAAGCTCTGGCTCAATCCCTGGCATAAACTGATGCTCTACTAGAGGTGGAGGTGGAAACATTGGCTCAAAGAACTCTAGTGGATCAAACATCTCTACTGGATCCGGAATCAAATCTGGCACTAGTGGTGCTGGCTCCTGGGGCAATGGTGGAGGAGGTGGAAGAGGTGGAAATATATACTCAGATGCTGGTGGAATAACTGGTGCAACTGGTCCTGTAACTGGCCTCTCAGATGAACTTGAATAACCTGACGATGCCATCTGATAATATACTGTTAGGTCACACAACACTGTAGAAGGGGGTTGAATACAATATAGAATACAATCAAATTGTTTTTGAACACAAGTAACAGTAAACGGATATATTCGATATAATAAACTCTGTTACAATGGAACTGTTCTCTCTCAGTGATGAACAAATATCACGAGAGCTGCTAGGTTACAATGTATGATCTTCTCGATAATGATAACATATATAGTGTAAACCTATGTCTGTGTTTGTATAGTACACAGTTACAAGATAACTTCTAATTGATATAGAATATAATTCTGTCTCCTAAAATATATCAATCAGATATCTTATACAATTCTTTCAGTCCTCTAACTCTTTCCATGCATATCTTCTTTTTGTATTAGTCTTGATCTTCTTTCCTTCAAATCAGCTTCCTTCCTTAACTGTTAGTCCTCCCGTACTTAAGTTCTGATATCTATCTTCTGATATTTATTTTTTGATAATCTAAGTCCTGATATCCTTAAGTTCTGACTTCCAGCAAGTACTGATTCCAGTAAGTACTGATATTTCCTGTTTGTTAAGATTTGAAAACTAAACATGAAACATATTAGATATGACATCTCAAATATATCTAACAATCTCCCCCAACTTGTAAATTGTGCAAAAATATACAAGTTAATAGATTTGATGATGTCAAAAACATTTAAGTTCAAATGCAATAAGAGTTTAATAAGACTATTAACTACAACTTACAGTCCTTGTAGCTTTACCAACTTCACTGGATCAATCTTAATCCATAATGATTCTTACCAAAATCTATTACCAGCTTGTCTTCAGCTTTGTTAGGTCACACAACACTATAGAAGAGGGTTGAATACAGTGTAGAATACAATCAAATCGATTTAGAACACAAGTAACAGAAAACAGATGTATTCGATATAATAAACTCTGTTACAATGGAACTGTTCTCTCTCAGTGATGAACAAATATCACGAGAGTTGCTAGGTTACAATGTATGATCTTCTCGATAATGATAATATATATAGTGTAAACCTATGTCTGTATTTATATAGTATACAGTTACAATATAACTTCTAATTGAAATGGAATATAATTTTGTCTCCTAAAATATATCAATTAGATATCTTATATAATTTTTCTAGTCCTCTAACTCTTTCCTTGCATATCTTCTTCTGTATTAGTCTCGATCTTCTACTGTTAATCAGCTTCCTTCCTTAACTGTAAGTCCTCCCATACTTAAGTTCTGATATGATGTTAAGTCCTGATATGACATTAAGTCCTGACTTCCAGTAAGTACTGATTCCAGTAAAAACTGATATTTCCTGTTTGTTAAGATCTGAAAACTAAACATGAAACATATTAGACATGACATCTCAAATATATCCAACAATCTCCCCCAACTTGTAAATTATGCAAGAATATACAAATTAATAGATTTGATGATGTCAAAAACATTTAAGTTCAAATGCAATAAGAGTTTAATAAGACTATCAATTACAACTTACAGAACATCCAACTTTACCAACATCACTGGATCAATCTGAATCCATAATGATTCTTAACAAAATCTTTCACCAGCTTATCTTCAGCTTTCCTCAGAACTTCAACTAACTGTACTTTGACCTGTATCAGTTCTTCTTCTTTACTATCACCAATTTGATAAATGGTTGTTCTGAGAGCTTAAATGGATGTTCTTTCAAGTCCATCACCAAGTCTGATAACTTTAGAATGTGAAGAGTTTTCATTATAACATAAGCATTTTCCTTTCAGAATTACTTCCACCTTAGCAGAATTCTTCAGCATAGGAATTTCTCTTCCATCATCTTCAGTAAACATTGGACTGCAATGAGAAGTCTTTTTACCAGAGATTCTGAGTAGATCTTTAATAGCCTTCAAATTGTATTCTGACCATCTTCTTGTAACATCAGATTTTACTTCCAGAAGATAGTGAATATGTTGAAGCTCTCTGATAGACTTCTTTAGTACATCAGTATCAGCTAGTCTATAAGTCCTTCCATCATTGAGAAATAAGATCAATTTCTCTTTTAGATTCTCCTTATCATGAGCATCTATCATAACTTGAGCAGACAACACCTTGTCAAGGTGCTTTTGCTTGAATTTTTCATATGGTTTGTCTGTCAACATGAAAGGATCTCTTAGAGTAACTTCTACTCCTGTTTGAATCTTCTCTTCGTCAGAACCTAATCTAGCTCTATCTCTAGGTTGCTTGGCTCTCAACCCAAATGTAACGAGTTGATTAATCAAGAGATTGGATTTTGGTTCAACTGAAGTAGCTTTCTTCCATAACAGCTTCTTTTTATCAGTAATTGTCCTTTTATTCAAATCAACTTGAACATTGTCATTAGTTGATGTCTTGATAGCTTGATCAGAATTTGTTGTTTCTTCTATAGCTTGTTGTCCTTCATTCTGAGCAACTTGAGCAGTGTCAGAGGTTGTTTTAGATTCTTCAATTATCTTTCTTCTTTTCAAAATTTGAACAGTTTCATCTTCAACAAGATTATCATCAGTTACTTGAACCATTTTGCATACTGGTTTCATCAGAACTTGAGAAATTTTCATCTCCAGTGACTTAATTAGTTCAGCAACTTTTCCTTTCCCTTTGTCTTTGGGATTACTCTCATTCTGTGATCTAGTCTTGAATTTTGAACTTTCAGAATTTGACTTTTCCTTGATCATAATGCCTTTTTCCTTAGGCCTTGGAGGTTTCTTTGCATCAAAAGCTTTAGACTTAAGATTTGTCTTCTCAGTTGCAAATCTAGCTTCTTCCTCCTTGAGAGCTTCTAAATCCATTCCTAATTGTGTTTCAGAAATAATCTTCTTGCTATCTCCTCATCAAGTGTCTGGATTTTAGGATCTTTGTAATAAACAGTAGTCTGCTTCCCTTTTAGCTTCAGAGTTTGCATAAACTTCTGAGAGTCTTTTGATACTGACTGAATCAGAATATCAGAACTTGATATCAGACTTTATTTATCAGCACTTGAATTCAAACTTTGAGCATTCACAACATCAGAACTTGACTTGTTCTGTATATAAGATTTTCCTTGAACTTTTCTTTGACCTCTGCTCTTTTCAGAGTTTCCCTGATCATCACCTTTATCATCCTTCTTTTTCAGTACCTGAGTAGATGAACATTTGGACTTAACTACCTGAGTAGATGAGCATTTGGACTTAACTACCTTTATCAAGAAGTAAGAGAGAGAGAGAGAGAAGAAGTTCAACTGAAGATTGGATTTCATCCAATTGAGCTTTCTGAGAAGATTGATTAACCAGAACCTCAGCAATTTGGGCCTGTGGCTCCTCTTGAACCTTCTCAATGGCTTCAATTTTCTAAAGAGTAGGTCTGACATACCTATTCTTGTCAAGTTTGAGCTGTAGATCTAGCTTATCAGCTTGTTCCTTGAGTGTATCAACCTTAGCATGAGTAATAGAATGTAGACCATGAAGACTTCTTGTACTCATAGTCGTAACCTTGAGTTGAGTCTTGAAATCAGAATTTGATAATAACTCATCAGCTTTTGATACATGCTCTGTCAGAACTTTGGTGCATGGAATAAAATCTGATTCATTCCACTTCTTGGTCCACTCAACTCCCCTGTGAGTTTCTTCCCAAGGTACAGGAGCATCCTGTCTAACAAATTTCTTCACCAAAGCTTCCTTTCCCAAAATAGGAACTGGAGTTTCAACAAAGATACTGTCTCCAGAACTTGAGGAAGTTTCATCATTTTCTGATAGTACAAGAGTGTGTGATGCAACTGGAGATTCAAAAATAACATCATCTAAATTCTGATCATCAGAATTTATCTCCAGAGCTGGTCTCTTTGATGTAGATGGTATATCAGCATCTAAGATTGGAGATTTGACTGTAGATGGATGAGCTTCAGTAGTTGGAGCTTCCAGATAAAGAACTTGAGGTATATTTAAATTGTGAATATCTATCTCAGAGTTGTCAGTTTGTTTTTAAGCATCATCTGTAGCTTTTATTGGAGAGTCAGGAGGGGTAACCACTGTATCAGTAGCAGTGTCTATGGCTTGAGCTGAAGAAATCGGAGCTTCAATAATGATTGGTTCTTGTGAGATCAGAGATTCCTGATCCCCTTCCTCTGCTTATTTATTATCTTTTGATGAAGATTTAGCCAAATACCTCCTAGCCTTCATTTTCTTCAATCTCCTTGCCAAAGAAGGAGTTATTGTTGCAGCATCAGAATTTACAAGTTTCCTTGTCAAAGTATCAGAACTTTGAGCTGCTGTTTCTTTCTGAGAAGTAACATTCTCAGCTTCATTTATCACAGGATCTGATGCAGGAACTTGTGCTTCAATTATTTCATCCTCACTATCAGATTCATCTCTGAGGATCATCTTCCTTCTCTTTTATGGAGGTTGAGGAACAGACTTTGTCCTCCTAGAAGGTTTGGAAAATGAAGGTCTGATGGTAGATTTTGGTTGTGGTGTAGAAGTTTGAGGTGTTTTTGTGGAGGTGGTAGGTGCTGATGGTTGTGGTTCAGATGGTTGAACATCAGGATAAAGTGCAGTGTATGTTCTTGGATCATAGTTTATTAAGGCTTGTTTGACAGATAAGGGAATTCGGAGGGGTCTCAACACATCCTTCTTATTATCAGTATATAATAAGTCATTAAAAGCTCTTCTAGCTAGTGTAAATGGTGAAATTAACTCACTAGCTAATTGGGGCTTATAATCACAACAAAAGCTATAAATAAGCTGACAGAATCTAGAAAAATAGACAGTATTTCTATCTTCTGTCATCCTATCCCCAATGAAACCTAAAACAGCACTAGCATAATCAAAATCAGTTTGATTAATGAGAGCATACCTGATTTATTGACTGAATGTAGGGATTGCATCGAAATTGGAACATTTGTTTGCAAAAGCCTTTATAATGCAGACAAAGAAGAAAGTCCATTCCCTCATAATGTTGGATCTCTTCAACTATCCCAGTTTCGCCAATGTCTTTTCATACCCCAGACTGACCATTAGATTTTGAAGAACTGGCTCCTCAACAGTTGTATAGGCTCTATTCTCAGGCAACTGCAGTGCTTGGCGCACTGTAGCCAAAGTTACGACATGCTCATCCTCCCCTACTGTAAAGATTATACTTGGGGACCCTAGAGCACCACCATCATCATATACTCCACTTCTCCAGAACTCCTGCACTTGGGTTCCAGAGATTGCTTCTGGTTGGGTCAAAGCATACCCAATATAAGAATTAGTAAGAAAATCCTGAATAAAGTGAAGTTCCGATGGAGCTTCAGCCTTGCTAAGAATAGACGCATAGTTGTTGGGGACAAACTTAGCTCCATTGAAAATCAAGTCTTTTGGTGCCATCTCTGTAAGAAATTAAGTGAGAAAGAGAGAGTGTTTGCAAGGTGTTTGATAAAAGTCCTGTATAAAAATGCTTCAGAGAGTATTAGAGAGAGAGAGAATAAGAGAGATGAAAAATAGAAAAGTAAATAAAAGATTAGAAAATCTTTTAACTCCCATATATATACTCTCTCCACTCAACAGTTATATTTTTGAAGCATGGGATACACTTTACACCTGCTAATATGTAAACAGTTAGTAAACGATTAGAACAGGAGTTAATGGGCACATAAAATAAGCAATAATTACCGTGCACATGCAGTTTTTCAGGACCAACACGTTAACCACTAACCCATAATGATTATGACTGTTTTTATTTTACCCAAATATATTCTGATCTAAATATGACTGTTTCAGATTTTACCACAAATAAGTCAAGTAAAGAATAATGCCACATAAGCATCAAGGATTCCATCAGGATTTAATATCAGAACTTAACTTATATCAGATTTTAACAGTCATCAGAATATGGCTTATGTACTCAAAATGTGAATATCTTTTTCTGTGATTCTTCATACAAATACTAACTTATTTTCTTCAAAGTTTAATCATTAGAACTTCCATCAGAACTTGTCCTCAGAATTTATGCAAATGACACTTAACTGTTTGTCAAAAACAACTTAATCACCACAGTAATTTTCATCATTCATATGGAGTGAGAGTGTGTGCATTCAGCAAAATATCAGATAAAGATTAAAGTCTGATAAACTTCAGTACATCTTAGAAATAAGGCATAACGCAGAAAAGTGCTTAAAATCTGTCATCAATCATGAAGTCTACTATAGAACAAATTTATGCATGAGTCCACCTCAACTGTTTGTGCTCATTTTATGCATCTTTTGAAATTCCTTTTTACAGTGGCTTCTTAGTGTAAGTGAGTCACGACTGCTTATCTGAATTTATGCTGTTGTTAGATTATTTCTCCAGTAATCAGCGAATGTGAAAAGTCACCAAGAAAATTTATTTGCTTTTCTAATGCATATTACTTAATACCAGCAATGCACTTGGGTCTTCCCTTCCACATATATACTCTAGATCTCAAAGGAGTACTTGACTTTTATTCTTTTCTTTTCTTTTCTTTTCTTTTGATAAGTGAGGCTTATCAGCATGTAGTTCATCCTTAAGATTTACTGACATCAGAATTTGACAGATAAGAAACAAGATTCTAGTTTGTGACAGTAATAAAATACACAAAGTAAACTTGACTAAGCTCAATATCAGAATTTGCTTGTGTTAATGAGTTTCCACATGAACAACTAATTCAAAATGGGATTTCTAGTATGTTAAAGACTACTAGGTCAGCATCTAGCATAATTATCCTCATTGGATTGAATAGGCACAGAATATTCAAAACACTTATCAGAGTATATAGATCCACATCAGATAACAATCAGCATTTAATGAATTTTCAAATTAAGCACATATTACATAGAGATAATACAATCTGTAAATACTGATCATAAAGTCTGATGTATGAGAATAAAAACTAAGTAGATTTAGAGAAAGAACCTGAAACCATTCCAAGTTCATTTACCAATCTTATAAAAGTAGCTTCACATAGTGGTTTTATGAAGATATCTGCTAACTGTTGATCTGTTGGAACAAAATGCAATTCCACTGTACCCTCATCCATATGTTCCCTTATGAAATGGTACCTAATGCTGATGTGCTTTGTCATTGAGTGTTAAGCTAGATTACCTGTCATAGCAATAACACTTTGATTATCACAGTAAATAGGGATTTTAGAAAATTCTAACCCATAATCCAGTAACTGATTCTTCATCCAAAGAATCTGTGCACAACAGCTTCCTGCAGCAATATATTCTGCTTCTGCAGTTGATGTGGAAATTGACTTCCGTTTCTTGCTAAACCAAGAAACCAATCTGCCTCCAAGAAATTGGTAGTTTCACTAGCGCTTTTCCTGTCTATTTTGCATCCTACAAAATCTGCATCTGAGTAACCAATTAGCATAAAATCTGATTCTCTAGGATAACACAATCTTAAATAAGCTGTACCTTTGAGGTACTTGAAAATTCTTTTTTCACAGCTATTAAGTGAGGTTCTTTTGGATCAGCCTGAAATCTTGCACAAAGACAGGTAGCATACATGATATCAGGTCTACTTGCAGTTAAATAGAGTAAAGAGCCAATCATACCTCTGTAGTTAGTAATATCTATTGATTTACCAGTATCCTTATCTAACTTGGTTGAAGTGACCATGGGAGTGGATGCAGTTGAACAATCTTGCATTCTAAATTTCTTCAGTAAATTTCTGGAGTACTTGGATTGACAGATAAAAGTTCCTTCTTCATTTTGCTTGACTTGAAGGCCCAGAAAATAGTTGAGTTCTCCAATCATACTCATTTGATATCTTGACTGCATTAGCTTTGCAAACCTCTCACAGAGTTTGGCATTTGTAGAACCAAATATGATATCATCAACATATATCTGTACCAAAAGTAAGTCCTTTCCATGGTTGAGGTAGAATTAAGTCTTGTCAATTATGCCTCTGTAAAATCCATTTTCCAGAAGAAATTGAGCTAAAGTCTCATACCATGCTCTTGGAGCTTGCTTAAGGCCATAAAGTGCTTTGTCAAGCCTGTAGACATGATTGGGAAATTTAGGATCTACAAAGCCTGGAGGTTGTCCCACATATACCTCTTCTTCCAATTCTCCATTGAGAAAAGCACTTTTCATATCCATTTGAAAGACTTTGAACTTTTTGTGAGCAGCATATGTGACGCCCTCCAAACCCGGGTCAGAAGTTTGGGGTCCACAACACATTCACAATATATAAACCTGTACATAAAATATTAATTGCAATGACCCTGTTTCACATAACCACAGATCGCAACAGGTTAAAATATGAGAACAAGCCACAACCTTAATTATTACATCGTACCAAATCCCAACTAATTTAACTTATAATTGATAATAAAATCATTCTTACAATCTAAATATCTCTTTACCGCGTGAAACGTCTGCTAGCTCGATCCAACTCGACTGGAACCTTAGCCCGCACTTTGGACTGAGGAACTTCACTATCATCCATATTCTTTTCAACTGTAAAATATATAAAAGAGTCGCAAGGGTGAGCTAACTAGCTCAGCAAGTCATAATAGTGATAACTGAGGTTAAACAATGATCAAATGAGATGATTCAAAGGAATCAAGTTTCTTTTTAACTAATCATTAGAATTGGATATTCATTTTAAGTTTAAAAAAAAAATCAAGGTTAGGCTGTTGATCAGTCACGCACTAACCCCGAGCAAGCACACAACACTGCTCTAATTACTGGATCTAAGGTACACATTGGCCTAACTTGACCATTGGTATGGTCTGACCACGAATCTGGTCCACATATATAAAAACTATCCAATCCTAAAGCAGTTCAATATGATAAACGATATAATTCAATAAAACAAGTTCATAATCAACGATAGTTAAACACTTGAATAAAAGCATAAGGAGGCTTATGGATATCTCAAGGGGATTTTAGGGTATGTATAAGAAATGGTTTCCAGCTTGTAAAGGATCAGGTATTCGATCATTAATAATTTTTCAAGGTATAGTTCTTTGATGTTATAAAGAAGGATCGGAGTATAAAAGTTTCTGGTTTTCAAACAATTTTGTTCCAGTAATTGGTGCAGGGTAGTTATACATTTGGGGAGTAGTAACATATGTGTGTGGTTTGGTATCTGAGAATCAACAAAAGATGGTTTACAAAGAATGAGGCTTACGGCTCAAAATCAAGAAAAATCAGGGTTCAAGGGTAAATTGTTTATGGCACTTGCTATATAAAATATGGGTTATTTTGAATAGTAGCGACATGTTATGAAACAGTTTGAAAATATTGGTAATATATATCTTGAAGCAAAGTTCAGAAATACTTGCCTTACAGGCTTTACAACTACTACTGATCAATTCTGATCCGACGCTGCCGCTCAGGCTTTAACGTCCAACCACTAGATCCCATTGGATTCGACTTCGACACTCAGGTTTTTCTGTTGAAACTATACTGAGCTCGTCGACTGATCACTATGTTATCTTTAATCCATCGTCCACTTTCAGGTTCCCGACTATAACCTACAGGGTCGAAATACCCTACATTAGATGTCTAGGTATGCTTGACATATCCTCGATACTAATTCTTACTCAACGATATTCAAACCCGACTCATAATTATTCATATTAGAATAACACAGAGAATAATTAGGGTTCACATTCTCGAAATTGATCTAGTGTTCATTTTCAGAAAATACGTATACTCGTCATTTTATAAAATTAGGGTTACTGTGTTTTGGTCAAAACATACAACACAACATATAATCAGGTTCTGTATAAAACATGCGTATATATATTTACTTATATTCGCTCGACGTCCCGATAATCCTCGGATACGCTCTCGTATTTCCGTAGTTTGATTTTCCGAAAATTGGACAGCACCTCCTTTGTTTATCGGACTACCCGTCGAACACAATATCGACGTCAAATCAATTCACAATAACTACAATGACAACCCCAAATCACAATCCAATTGTACGAATCCCAATCACCGATATTATTTAACTATTACTCTTATTCGCATTTTATATTTTTATTTGTATTAGGACTCAGAATAAACATCATAGTCCACCGTCCACTCGTAAATAGTCATCACAGACGGCGACAAAATATCGCGGGTACCCGATAAATTTTCGGGTTTCCAGCACAAATTTCACCGATAAATAAATTCCTGCACGGGTATATTTTATTTCATGATTTTTAATCAACATATTTTTTTCTGCAAGAAAATAAATATTTCAATAAGTAAATTAAAATAAGCATCGGTAATTTTAAAATAAGCATTCGGACAACCACAATCCAGGACACACGCTTCACGCGCCCGGAATACAGACGAGCACCAGCCGGAAAACAACCGGCGGCGCAAGCAATAAACAGAGCAGTACAACCGCAACTAACCATACATATATGGATATACACATACCCAAACATATACATACACTGGATTCACCAAACCACTCGGTGGAAATTCGCCGAAAATCAAACGGAGAACCACCACAACAGAGCGACAACGGGAGGAAGAGAGAAAATGAGAGGGAGAGAAAGAGAGATTAATGAGAGGAAGAGAGTAGAGAGAGAGCAGGAGATTAAGGATAATCCGAGAGGTAGGAGATTGAGAGTTGAGACTGTGTAGGATTAACTCTACTGAAACAAAAAGGAAAACTCAGAATTACATAGCAAAGACACGTATCTGCCTATTAACAGAAACATGACACGTATCCCTCATTGACAACAAACCTAATTTGGTATCGTTTTTAATCTAGTTAACGGTACATAGCCCCGAATTATTTTTAATTAAAATTAATATCCAAATAGTCTTAAAATGTTACAAATATCTCGAATCTAATAAAATAAAAAATTTCATAATTTTTATAGAAATTTTGAAACGCAACTCGTACCCGCATTTCATAATTAACGAAACGAGCTGCTCTTAAAACAAATTCTAAGAATCGCGAAAATAGTCTTAAAATATTAGAGATATCCCGAAGTAAATAAAAATGTAAATTTCGTAATTTTAAAATAATTTTTAAAATACACTTTATACTCGCTTTTAACAAATAACCGAAACAACGCACGGGTAAAATTAATCCCGAAAATTTCCAAAATAATTTTAAAATTCTCGGAATATTCTAAACTTAAATAAATATAAGTTTCATAATTTTTAAAGATTTCCTGAATTAAATATAAGTTTTACAAATAAATACAATCAGAAAATCATACAGGGTTAAATAATTGATGAAATATTGATTTTTCAATTTTATAAAATCCCAAAAATAAATATTGTCATTATAAAAGCATAAAAACAATTTTAAAGATAGTTCCAGTATTTATGCAAATAAATTTGCAATAATCCACTTTTGAAAGTAAAAACAATTCAATGCGATCCCATAATTAATCGCGCGGACAACCCGGTGCACTATCAATCACATATAGATAATACTCAAGCATCACATAGTGGTCAAAACCAACACACATATTTTATTTAATAATTTCCATAATAATCACATATTTAAATAACTCAAAAATACACGAGTCGTTATATCCTTCCCCCCTTAAAAGGATTCTGTCCTCAGAATCTGATCTAGTTACACAAGTGAGGATATTTGTCAAGCATATATGACTATAGATTCTAAGTAGACTCTTCTACTCGAGGTTTTCGAACGTACTGACTATAGATATACACTCATTTCCAATGACTCGCCTTTAACGATCACGAGTTTGGATTGATCACTATATGCAAAACAAACTTGGACAAGAGCCCCATTAGCTCCTGATCAATCACTTAATTCAAACCCAATACTTATCACTTTAATATTGACAAGTAAGATACATTAGGTGTACATACTGGTGTGACGGTCATATCATTCATAAACAACTTTATATATATTTATCAATACCTCGAATGGTTCACTAATTTTAGGACTTAGCTTGTCCCTTCTACTCACACTTATCCAATCTCTTTCAAGACGACACTTTTACTAACACTACTAGTCCTATTTCTATGCTCATACTTTCTCTCAATACAATTTCGTCTTCTTTCTTTGTCTACTCCGAGCTGCTTTAACCAATAACATTACGCTCTTGGTGTGTAGAATTAACTTAGAATTTAACAACTTCCTTTCTCTCACTTTATCTCAATAAAAAAATGGGAACTTACACTTGCATTCACATGAAGCTTGGTAAAGTAGCATTCCAAAGCTGACATCGATGATAGATAATTATTCTAGTGTTTTATTAAAAACTCAATCTCTCAATATATCTTATAGTTCCTGAATCACTTTCGTACTTTGACTCTCCGCATAAGGATGTTAGACGGTGCTCATTTTCAACTTGGATTCCAAATATTTAAACATCTCTTACTCTTTTCCATCAGTTAAAGCTAAAAAGTAATCTCATATTTTCATGTACTGTTATTTTTAAATATTTGAACTTCAGATTTCACTCTGTCCAATTCGTTTATTAACTCCTTGGTGGTCTTAGTTATATCCAACCCCTCCTGTCGGTATAGGGCATCTGTTATCATACGATTTTGCTTAGGTAGTTGTTACTGGATTACTTCAGAACCTTTTGTTAACCTTAGTCAAAATTTTATTCTTGAAAACTTAACGCATAGTTGCTTTCCTTCTGATCCTTGGAGAAAAATTCTTGGACATTCCATTGCAGACTTTCTTATTCCTTTTTCTCCCTTAACATCATTGATACACTTCATGATTTATTTCTTGTAAAACCATTTCCTGGGTCTGCCTTATCTACTAGGCCTCCAATACTTCGCTTTAACTCTTTGGCATGTCTAACACTTCCCAATCTATTCTGAAATTCCCTTCTTATATCCGGTCATTACTATTTTTCTTTAAGTTTTTATATATCTTGGCATTTCTTTAATAGATTAAATACTCGATATTGTGAATTCCCTATGGGATCTCATTCCTTAATTCTTCTGCTTGTAGCGTCCAAGTGCTAGAGGAGAATCTGGGGATATTATGATCATTCTCCTGGGCGCATGAATTTCCTCTCAGTACTGCTAACATCGATCCATTATCTTCTTTTGACATTTCCTTATCTTTCCCTTAACAACTTCGACTGAAAGGTCATACTATTCACCCTTGCTCCTGCTTGGATTATAAACTCTGATTCCCAATTTCAACTTCTAAAATTCCATAGAAAATTCTTCCGGTATAGTTTCTATGTCCGTTATTGCCTTCCTCTATCTTTGCTTTTCCTCGTGAATATATATTTCAACCTCTTATAGCCCGTATAGATCTTACACCTTTCTCCATACATATTATGTTTCCCAAATCTTTCAAAACGAATATTATTATTGTTACTCCCAAATTATAGATAGGATACTTCTGGTCATAAGGTTTCGGTCATCTGGATGCATATACAATAACCCTATAGTGCTGCATCAACACACATCCTATTCCCTAATGAGAAGCATCACTATCAACTACCAAACCTCCTTGATATTTTTAAATTGATAAAACAGGTGCTGAAACCATTCTTTCATTTAACTCCGCAAAACTTTCCCTTCATCCTTCTCCATTTCACAAAACTTCTTGCTTTTCCTGGTTAGCTTCGTCCAAGATATGATAACTTCCAAGAAATCTTGCACAAATTTTCAATAGTAACCGGCTTATGATAACACTTCTTACTTTTGTTGGTGTTTTTGGTCTTTCTTTTATTCATAGCAACTTTAATTTCTGCTGAATCTCCTTTGATCTTCTCCATATTGACTATTTATGCTAAAAACTATACTTCATACAACTTCTTTCTTCTCTAACTTTCCAATCATCATTAAATGTTTTGCCTGGTCCTCCGTTGACTTTAAGCATCATAACTACAGCTTCTCCAAATATTCCTTAAAGATTCTATCCATCAAGTTCAAATATTACTGGTATATTGGTTAATATTAATGACAATACGAGAACAGTACTTAGTTCGGAAAATTATCCTTGATACATCCATAGGTTTAATCTTCAATTGGTGAAATACCAAGTCTTAAATCAGTCCTATAAAAATACTTTGCTTCTTTCGTTTGATCAAACAAATCATTGGGTTGAGGTAACAGATACTTGTTCTTGATAGTAGACTTGTTGAGCTTCCGCTAGTTGATGTATAATCTCTTAATTCCATCTTTCTTATTAATAATTAATATCGGTGCACCTTATGGGTACACTAGGTCTAATCGCTTCTTCTTCTAACATCTCTTGCATCTGCTTTGCTAGTTTCCTCATTTTAACTGGTGCCATTTTGGGGAAGGCTTTGGTCACTGGCTTCGTTTCAAGTGTTAAGTCAATCACGAGCTTCACTTCTTTATCGAAAGAAATATTGATAACCCATTTGAAAACATATCTTGAAACTCTTTAATCGTTATAAAATCTTCAAATTTTGTTTGCTTCCAACTTTTATATATTCCATAATCACCATAAGGCTCGTATCTTGATCACCGCAATTATTATTAACAAATTTGTTACCTTCTTTCATCTTCTGAACCTCCTCACCTTCTCATTTGGCATCCTCAGAATTATCTTTTCGTCACGATGATCTGTCTGGACATCACGCTTTAGTAGTCAATCCCTTCCTTAGAATAATATCAAATCTTCTTACCTTCCAGGATATCAATTATACACCACTTATTGCCAGGAATCTCAATTCCACCAATGGTACTCACTTATTTGACAATTACACGTTCTTGACTTGCTAACCCTTTAATCACAATCTTATCAATTCAACAGGGTAATTCATCTTATCAACAAAACTTTGAGAGATAAACAATTAAGTTTCTCCCACATCTTTTAATACTTTATCGCGTAAGGTATTCACCTTGATCATCCATATCATTACGTCCGCATTCTGAATAACATATTTTATAGGAAAATCGCATATTCTCATTCTCGAAAACGTATTCCTTATTGGAGTAGATTCCCTTAATTCTTAGTGGATTCTTCACTGGGACTAGTGATTTGCAATCCTCGCCAGGTGCCCTTATTTCCTTCCCATGCATAAGACGTAGATGGAACTTCGTCCACTTGATTCAGAATACGTTGATTTCTGTTTGAAAACCTCTTGCATAGAATAACAGTACAATGAAACGACTAGAAGGATTCAAAATTCACAGAAATTAGGGTTGAAAAGAAAGAAGAAGTAAGGATTTGAATATGAATGAGACAACCACATTGGTACTTAAAATGGCCAGTCTTTCGTACCATATGGCACACAACACATGATTAGGTGGCGTCCCACCCGACTCTTCGTCATTCTGACAAAGTGTCTCACCATAACACTGTTTGTCCCAATCCGAAAGCAAAATTTGAGGGAAAAATTAAATTTGAAAGGAATGGAATATCCTCCTTTTCGATATCATAGAAAAGAGTTTATTTGAGAAAAAAAGTTCATACATTTTTAGGAATTGAGAAGGAATATACGCTGTAATATTGAAGACAAAAACGATACCATGGGTTACCATCCATATTTCATTTGTACTCACTTTTCAAACTTGTTCGATCATATCCCGATTGCATCATATACAATTTTAGAAAGTCTGTTGAAATGTCATCGCAACCAAGCATTATAATGAATTCTTACTTGCTAAGTTTTGCATCTTTAACATCGCACTTACACGTATAATATCTTAACAATCCGATCATAATAGCGTTCCTATCAAGTAACTTCGAGATTCCTCTTTTAATTTAGAATAACCACGTACCATTCAATATCACGATCTTTTTGCTGATAATATTCTGCTTTTAGAGAGGTCTGGAAATCTTTCCAATCTTCTTCGATCATGCTCCGGCTTCTGTTAAATTAATGAGTTCTTCGAACTCTGATAGTCCTAGTAATTGAATGTATAGTTACTCCGTACGCTGATTCTGTTGTAAATTTTATCGAACAATACTTGCACTTTTACTATTAGTAATAATCAACTTCTTCATAATTATAGGTTACTTCGTTGTCGAAATTAGCAATACTAAGTCTGAAACAGCATCCTTCCAGGTAATCCGGGCTTTCTAACAAACAAGAAACTCAAGTAGTAGCTTGACAACCAATGTTTAAAAATCATTTTATTCAAAAAAGCTTTTAGAAATTTGTAAAGGATAATCTTTTTCAAAAATTTGTTTAAAAAGTTTGAAAAAGAATCACAAACCTGGCTGTCCTTACTATATGAGTTGGTTGTTGTTCTTCCGACCTATAACAAGGTACCAAATTAATGAATCGATCATATAAAAGTCCATTCGCTTCAATCTACCTTTTCTTCTTCATCGTGTCCACTTACCTTCCTTAATCGACAAAAATTCAATTGTTGTCGCACATTATCTTATTCGTAGTTTCACATCAAGGCTCCCATACTGGTGATACTCCCGACATTATCATTGTAGTAGTTAAGTAAAACAGGCTATCCAATAGTTAATAAGTCTATTTCATAGAACAAAATTTGCTCGTATCACATCACATTACTACTTTACATATCGCATTTATCATATCATCATCATTTAATTTCACAAAAATCCCAGGTTTATACTTTTCTCTCTTACTCTTTCAAAATTCATCTAGTTCATCCCATACTTATTCACGGGTGGCTTAGTCACTAAGGGCTTCTTTTAACCCGATAACAGCTATCCTCTGAAACACTTAAATCTCCTCTCTAAACTTCATCTCACCTCTATTTATAACTCAAGCGCTCACCATTTACTGTAGCTCTCGAATCCATCCTCGTAGATACAATCGCTTCATAGGACAAGTTCTAAACTGGGGGTATGGAACAGGATGTAGGGTAACTAAAGAGATACAATCACAGCCGAATGTCCAATAAAACAAGAATAAATAGATAGTAGTTCTTAAATAGGTAATCTCGCATCAAGAGGCGGAAAATTAGCGTAGAATAACTTGAAGAAGTGCAATCGTTATACCAGAAGGTAGTACCATTAATACTGGTGAAGGAATAAGGTGCAAATCCAATCTGGGAGAAGGTGACGATCCTCGAACGGAAAGCTCCAAATGATCCAATGACACTGGGGAATCAAGACCTGCCATTGTCGTTATCTGGGAATCACGTCGCAAGCTGAGAATCCCGAATCACAGCACGAACCGTGTCGAAGACCTACTATGTAATCGCACTCATCCTTACGATGTCTTAGCTTTCTATATCCTAATCCTAATCCTAATCCTAACGCTCTACCCAATCCCGACAATCTAGGCTTGTTTCAGTGACTTATAACCTGTAGCTCTGATACCAACCTGTGACGCCCTCCAAACCCGGGTCAGAAGTTTGGGTTCCACAACACATTCACAATATATAAACCTGTACATAAAATATTAATTGCAATGACCCTGTTTCACATAACCACGGATCACAACAGGTTAAAGTATGAGAACAAGCCACAACCTTAATTATTACATCGTACCAAATCCCAACTAATTTAACTTACAATTGATAATAAAATCATTCTTACAATCTAAATATCTCTTTACCGTGTGAAACTTCTGCTAGCTCGATCCAACTCGACTGGAACCTTAGCCCGCACTTTGGACTGAGGAACTTCACTATCATCCATATTCTTTTCAATTGTAAAATATATAAAAGAGTCGCAAGGGTGAGCTAACTAGCTCAGCAAGTCATAATAGTGATAACTGAGGTTAAACAATGATCAAATGAGATGATTCAAAGGAATCAAGTTTCTTTTTAACTAATCATTAGAATTGGATATTCATTTTAAGTTAAAAAAAATCAAGGTTAAGCTGCTGATCAGTCACGCACTAACCCCGAGCAAGCACACAGCACTGCTCTAATTACTGGATCCAAGGCACACACTGGCCTAACTTGACCATTGGTATGGTCTGACCACGAATCTGGTCCATATATATAAAAACTATCCAATCCTAAAGCAGTTTAATATGATAAACGATATAATTCAATAAAACAAGTTCATAATCAACGATAGTTAAACACTTGAATAAAAGCATAAGGAGGCTTATGGAAATCTCAAGGGGATTTCAGGGTATGTATAAGAAATGGTTTCCAGCTTATAAAGGATCAGGTATTCGATCAGTAATAATTTTTCAAGGTATAGTTCTTTAATATTATAAAGAAGGGCCGGAGTATAAAAGTTTCTGGTTTTCAAACAATTTTGTTCCAGTAATTGGTGTTGGGTAGTTATACATTTGGGGAGTAGTAACATATGTGTGTGGTTTGGTATATGAGAATTAACAAAAGATGGTTTACAAAGAATAAGGCTTACGGCTCAAAATCAAGAAAAATCAGGGTTCAAGGGTAAATTGTTTATAACACTTGCTATATAAAATATGGGTTATTTTGAATAGTAGCGACATGTTATGAAACAGTTTGAAAACATTGGTAATATATATCTTGAAGCAAAGTTCAGAAATACTTGCCTTACAGGCTTTACAACTACTACTGATCAATTCTGATCCGACGCTGCCGCTCAGGCTTTAACGTCCAACCACTAGATCCCATTGGATTCGACTTCGACACTCAGGTTTTTCTATTGAAACTCTACTGAGCTCGACGACTGATCACTATGTTATCTTTAATCCATCGTCCACTTTCAGGTTCCCGACTATAACCTACAGGGTCGAAATACCCTACGTTAGATGTCTAGGTATGCTTGACATATCCTCGATACTAATTCTTACTCAACGATATTCAAACCCGACTCATAATTATTCATATTAGAATAACATTGAGAATAATTAGGGTTCACATTCTCGAAATCGATCTAGTGTTCATTTTCAGAAAATACGTATACTCGTCATTTTATGAAATTAGGGTTACTGTGTTTTGGTCAAAACATACAACACAACATACAATCAGGTTCTGTATAAAACATGCGTATATGTATTTACTTATATTCGCTCGACGTTCCGATAATCCTCGAATACGCTCTCGTATTTTCGTAGTTTGATTTTCCAAAAATTGGACAGCGCCTCCTTTGTTTATCGGACTACCCGTTGAACACAATATCGACGTCAAATCAATTCACAACAACTACAATGACAACCCCAAATCACAATCTAATTGTACGAATCCCAATCACCGATATTATTTAACTATTACTCTTATTCGCATTTTATATTTTTATTTGTATTAGGACTCAGAATAAACATCATAGTCCACCGTCCACTCGTAAATAGTCATCGCAGATGGCGGCAAAATATCGCGGTTACCCGATAAATTTTCGGGTTTCCAGCACAAATTTCACTGATAAATAAATTCCTGCACGGGTATATTTTATTTTCATGATTTTTAATCAACATATATTTTTCTGCAAGAAAATAAATATTTCAATAAGTAAATTAAAATAAGCATCGGTAATTTTAAAATAAGCATTCGGACAACCACAATCCAGGACACACGCTTCACGCACCCGGAATACAGACGAGCACCAGCCGGAAAACAACCGGCGGCGCAAGCAATAAACAGAGCAGCACAACCGCAACTAACCATACATATATGGATATACACATACCCAAACATATACATACACTGGATTCACCAAACCACTCGGTGGAAATTCGCCGAAAATCAAACGGAGAACCACCACAACAGAGCGACAACGGGAGGAAGAGAAAAAATGAGAGGGAGAGAAAGAGAGATTAATGAGAGGAAGAGAGTAGAGAGAGAGAGCAGGAGATTAAGGATAATCCGAGAGGTAGGAGATTGAGAGTTGAGACTGTATAGGATTAACTCTACTGAAACAAAAAGGAAAACTCATAATTACATAGCAAAGACACGTATCTGCCTATTAACAGAAACAGGACACGTATCCCTCATGGACAGCAAACCTAATTTGGTATCGTTTTTAATCTAGTTAACGGTACATAGCCCCGAATTATTTTTAATTAAAATTAATATCCAAATAGTCTTAAAATGTTACAAATATCTCGAATCTAATAAAATAAAAAATTTCATAATTTTTAAAGAAATTTTGAAACGCAACTCGTACCCGCATTTCATAATTAACGAAACGAGCTGCTCTTAAAACAAATTCTAAGAATCGCGAAAATAGTCTTAAAATATTAGAGATATCCCGAAGTAAATAAAAACGTAAATTTCGTAATTTTAAAATAATTTTTAAAATACACTTTATACTCGCTTTTAACAAATAAACGAAACAATGCACGGGTAAAATTAATCCCGAAAATTTTCAAAATAATTTTAAAATTCTCGGAATATTCTAAACTTAAATAAATATAAGTTTCATAATTTTTAAAGATTTCTTGAATTAAATATAAGTTTTACAAATAAATACAATCAGAAAATCATACAGGGTTAAATAATTGATGAAATATTGATTTTTCAATTTTATAAAATCCCAAAAATAAATATTGTCATTATAAAAGCATAAAAACAATTTTAAAGATAGTTTCACTATTTATGCAAATAAATTTGCAATAATCCACTTTTGAAAGTGAAAACAATTCAATATGATCCCATAATTAATCGCGCGGACAACCCGGTGCACTATAAATCACATATACATAATACTCAAGCATCACATAGTGGTCAAAACCAACACACATATTTTATTTAATAATTTCCATAATAATCACATATTTAAATAACTCAAAAATACACGAGTCGTTATAGCATAAGCCAAAAAGATCCTTATGGCTTCTATTCTAGCAGCTGGTGCAAATGTTTCATCATAATCAATACCCTCCTGTTGAGAGTAGCCTTTAGCAACCAGCCTTGCTTTATTCCTTGTAATTATGCCATCACTGTCAGTTTTATTTCTGAACACCCATTTTGTGCCTACAACAGATCCGTTCTTTGGTTTTGGCACTAGGGTCCAGACTTTATTTCTTTCAAATTCATTTAACTCTTCCTGCATTGCTTGCACCCAATCAGCATCTTGAAGAGCTTCTTCCACTTTTTTTGGTTTAGTCTGAGATAGAAAGGAATGATAGAGACATTCATTTGAAGTTGCAGTTCTAGTCCTGACACCTGCTTCAGGATCTCCAATGATTAAATCAGGTATGTGTACTTTAGTCTACTTTCTTGCAGATGGAAGTTGATCTCTAGAACTGGATCATCCCCCATGATCCATGCTATCTCCTTCAGCATTTTCTGATGCTCCCCCTGTAGTTATGCTCTCTGAGACTTCAGAATTTGAGTTTGATTTTTCAGGATTTGAAGAATCAGAGCTTCCAAAATTACCAGAACTTGGCTCATCAAAACTACATGAATCAGAACTTGAAGAGCCAGTGATAGGTTCTGATGCTTCTCGAGAGTCTTGAGATGTGGTAGGATATTCAGCTTGCTCCCTCTGGACAGGTGCATCTTCCTTTGGAGTTGTTACCACAGTTTCCATGACATCAGAACTTAAACCGTCAGAACTTACAGGATCAGGATTTAAATCATCAGAATTTACAGAATCAGAATTTAAATCTCCATTCTCAAATCTCAGCTGATCATGATCATTGAAATCTTCAAGTCCATTAATCTTCTTAGCATCAAAAGAGACATTGATAGATTCCATGACAATCCTTGTTCTTAAATTGTAGACTCTGAAGGCTTTTGTGGAAAGTGGATATCCAAAAAAATTCCTTCATCAGCTTTTAGATCAAATTTTGACAACTGCTCAGGACGAGTCTTAAGGACAAAACACTTGCAACCAAATACATGAAAGTATTTCAGATTTGGCTTTTTTCTCTTCACCATCTCATATGGTGTTTTCCATGCTTGTTTATGAGTGTAGCATTCTGTGTAAAACAAGCAGTCTGCATAGCTTCAGCCCAAAAATAGGTTGGCAGCTTTGCTTCATCAAGCATAGTTCGTGCAGCTTCAATGAGAGTCTTGTTCTTTCTTTCTACAACTCCATTTTGCTGTGGAGTTCCAGGTGCAGAAAATTCTTGTTTGATTCCATGCTCTTTGCAGAACTCTTCTATAATCGAATTCTTGAACTCAGTGCCATTATCACTCCTTATTATTTTAATAGAATCTTTGATCAATTTATCCAGCTGTCTGACATGATCAGTTAGAGTAAATGCAGTTTCATTTTTCTTGTGCAAGAAGTACACTCAAGTGTACCTTGTGAACTCATCCACTATAAACATAACATATTTCTTCTTTGCAATAGACATGACATTGACTGGACCAAATAGATCAACATGTAGTAGGTGATAAGGCTCAAGATTTGATGACTCAGTTTTGCTCTTGAAAGAATATTTTCTTTGTTTTTCCTTTTGACATGAATCACAAAGGCCATTATGAGCAAAAACTGATTTTGGTACTCCTCTCACAAGATCTTTCTTTACAAGCTCATTTATATTGTTGAAATTTAAATGAGAGAGTTTGTTATGCCAATTCCAGCTTTCTTCAATTGATGCTCTACTCAACAGACAGATTATAGAACCATCAGTACTTGTTGAAAGTCTGTCTTCATAAATGTTACCATGCCTGTAACCTTTCAGAACCACTTTTCCTGTAGAATGGCTTATAACTTCACAGTATTCTTCAAAGAAATTCAAATGATAACCTCTGTCACATATTTGACTTAAACTCAACAGATTGTGTTTAAGTCCTGAGACAAGAGCTACTGATTCAATGATGACATTCCCAAGATTGATCTTGCCATATCCCAGAGTTTTTCCCATGTTTCCATCTCTATAAGAAAATCCTGGGCCAGCTTTCTCCACAAAGTCTGATAGCAGGGCTTTATTTCCAGTCATATGTCCTGAACATCCACTATCCAGTACTAGGATATTTCTCCTGTTGCCCTGCAATCACAAAGACCACTAATGGTTAGTTTTAAGGACCCAGACTTGCTTGGATCCTTTGGCCTTATTAAGTTTGTTAGCATTTGTAGCAGATTTAACATCGGAGTTTATGTTAACATTTTTCTTATCAGATTTTACAATATCAAACTTTGCATCATACTTTACACTAGAAGGAATTAAAGTAACTTTCTTCAAAGAAGGTTTTATCTGATAATAATCATAGTACAAACTATGATATTCCTTACAAGTATAAATGGAATGCATATACTACCACAATGAAAACAAGGATTTTGTGGCTTAAACCTAACAGACTTACTCTTAACTCCTGACTTAGGAGGTAAAGAGTTAATATTCTTGTTCTTCCTGCAAAAAGAAGCAAGATGGTTAGAGTTTTCACAGTTATAATATTTCTTTCTAGGAGCATTAGGAATAGACATATAATTATTACTTTTTTTCACACCTTCCTTTCCATTCCTATTTTTCCTAGCTGCTTTTACCTTGTTCACACTGCTAATCTCTTTCAGTTTATGTGTAAGCTGCTTCTTTTTCATTAAGCCTATGTTAACTTCAGCTGGTTTATCTTGTTTTAATTTTTCAGAAGTTGACTCTACCTCAACTTCTGTCTCACTATCTTTCATCTTTTCAGAATCAGACTTTACAGTTTTAGCTACAAACTTAACAGGATTTACCTTTGGCTTAGTAGTTTGTTTAACAACAGTTGGCTCAATTTGTTTAGTTCTTTTTTCACTTTTGTCATTTCCATAACCTAAGCCCTCTTTCCAGTTTCCACTATATAGCAAATTCTGAGTTGTTCTGCCAGAGTTAGTCCAAGTCCTGATAATCTCTCTTTCCTTTTTCTAACTCAGTTTTTAGAGATTTTTTCATTTTTAGCACTTCATCTCTAACATAAAAGGCATCATCTCTTTCTTTCTGAGTTTGATGGAACATGACTAACTCTTTTTCTAAATAATCATTCCTTTTTTTAAAAACAAGATTTTCAGAAGTTAATCTTTCACATGTTAAAGTTTGATCTCTATAGCTAATAAACATAGTTTTAAGATATAATCTCAACTCAGAAATATCATCAGTATGAAAAGCATAAGTTGTTTGAGGTACCTTTAATTTAGCAGCATCAGAACTGCTATCAGCATTTGCCATCAAGGCATAATTCTCCTCATCTTCAGAATCTGAAGTGTATGTCCAGCTTTTCTTCTTTGTGACAAGAGCCTTGCCTTTGTCACTCTTTCCTTTCTTGTAGTCAGGAGATATATGGCCTTTCTCACCACAGTTGTAGCATTTGACATTCGAGTAATCTCCTCTGTCATACTTTCTTACTTTGCCTTCAGATTTTCTAAATCCCTTCTTATCAGAACTTCCACTTTTCCTGGAAAACTTCTTTCCCCTTCTAAATTTCCTGTAGGCTATCTTTGTGATACCCTTCACCATATGAGCACACAATTTCATCATCTCTTCATCAACATCTACTTCAGGTAGACTTTCAGTTTTTGAATCATCATCATCAGTACTTGATGATTCTGAATCAGACTTTATGATGAGAGCCTTTCATTTACCTTTCTTTGAGATAACCACTTTGGGGGATTCCTCCTCAGCCTTAAGAGCAACTGTCCTTGACTTTCTCCAATGTCTCTTGCTTCTTTGATCCATCTCAAGTTCATGAGTCTTGAGCATACCATAAATTTCATCAAGAGTAGTTTCATCAAGAGCATAGTTGTCTCTTATAGTAGTTGACTTCAAATCCCAACTTTCAGGAAGAGATAAAAGGAATTTGAGATTTGAATCTTCGAGATCATATTCCTTATCCACCAGTGACAGATCATTCAATAGTTTGACAAATCTGTCATATAAACCAGTTAATGACTCATCAGGTTTTGAGTCAAAGTTCTCATACTATTGAGTGAGTATAGTCCTCCTATTCTTCTTGATTGCATCAGTTCCCTGACATCTTGTCTCTAAAGCATCCCATATCTCCTCTGCAGTCTTGCAGTGAATTACCCTGTTTGACATGACATTATCAATGGCACTATACAGCAAATGTCTTACCTTTGCATCCTTGGCAATAGATGAAATATCTTCAGCTGTATACTCACTTTTCTCCTTTGGTACAGTCTTTGCTGGCTGATCTGCAACTACAACAGAGAGTTTGGTTGGCTTGTGTGGTCCTTCATTAATTCTGTCAAGGTATTCTGGATCTGTAGCTTCCAGAAACATAGCCATCTTCATTCTCCATATGGGATACTCAGAAGGTCTCAGCATGGGAACCCTAATAGTCTCATATCGATTGTGGGTTTGAGTCTTTGGAGTTTCTTCAGTTTTGGCGGGCTTGGTTGGATTTTCTACATCTTTAGACATGATTGTTTTGGATCTTTACTGTATGTGTGTTAACAGATAGGCTCTGATACCACTTGTTAGGTCACACAACACTGTAGAAGGGGGTTGAATACAGTGTAGAATACAATCAAATCGATTTAGAACACAAGTAATAGAAAACAGATGTATTCGATATAATAAACTCTGTTACAATGGAACTGTTCTCTCTCAATGATGAACAAATATCACGAGAGCTGCTAGGTTACAATGTATGATCTTCTCGATAATGATAACACATATAGTGTAAACCTCTGTCTGTGTTTATATAGTACACAGTTACAAGATAACTTCTAATTGATATGGAATATAATTCTATCTCCTAAAATATATCAATCAGATATCTTATATAATTCTTCTAGTCTCTTTCTTGCATATCTTCTTCTGTATTAGTCTCAATCTTCTATTATTAATCAGCTTCCTTCCTTAACTGTAAGTCATCCCGTAATTAAGTTCTGATATGACCTTAAGTCCTGATATGACATTAAGTCCTGATATGACATTAAGTCCTGACTTCCAGTAAGTACTGATTCCAGTAAGAACTGATATTTCCTGTTTGTTAAGATCTGAAAACTAAACATGAAACATATTAAACATGACATCTCAAATATATCCAACAAGCTTTCCTCAGAAATTCAACTAACTGTGCTTTGATCTGCATTAGTTCTTCATCTTTACTATCACCAATTTGATAAATGGCTGTTCTGAGAGCTTGAATTGATGTTCTTTCAAGTCCATCACCAAGTCTGATAACTCTAGGATGTGAAGAGTTTTCATTATAACATAAGCATTTTCCTTTCAGAATAAGTTCCACCTGAGCAGAATTCTTCAGCATAGGAATTTCTCTTCCATCACTTTCAGTAATCATTGGTATATACTGAGAAGTCTTTGTTCCAGAGATTCTGAATAGATCTCTTATAGCCTTCAAAATGTATTCTGGCCATCTTCTTGTAACATCAGATTTTACTTCCAGAAGATAGTGAATATGTTGAAGTTCTCTGACAGACTTCTTTAGCACATCAGTATCAGCTAGTCTGTAAGTTAATCCATCATAGAGAAATAAAATCAATTTCTCCTTTAGATTATCCTTATCATAAGCATCTATCACGATTTGAGAAGACAACACTTTGTTAAGGTGCTTTTGTTTGATTTGTTCATATGGTTTGTTTGTCAACATGAAAGGATCTATTAGAGTAACTTCTACTCCTGTTTGTATCTTTTCTTCATCAGAACCTAATCCAGCTTTATCTCTAGGTTGCTTGGATCTCAATCCAAATGTTGCAAGTTGATTCATCAAGAGATTGGATTTTGGTTCAACTGGAGTAGCTTTCTTCCATAACTGCTTCTTCTTATCAGCAACTGTCATCTTTTCCAAATTAACTTGATCATAATTTGTTGTTTCTTCTGTAGCTTGCTGTTCTTTATTCTGAACAACTTGAGCAGTGTTAGAGGTTGTTTTAGATTGTTCAATTACCTTTCTTCTCTTCAAAATTTGAACAGTTTCTTCTTCTATCAAATTATCATCATGCATTATAGCTTGATAGACTAGAATGGAAGAACTTATCTTTTTCTCAATCTTTAAAGGTTCACTAACCTTTTTTTTCCTTTTGACTTAGGATCAATCTCAGTTTGTGATCTAGTCTTGGACTTTGAAGTCTCAGAATTTGACTTTTCCCTGATCACAATGCCTTTTTCCTTAGTCCTTGAAGGTTTCTTTGCATTAGAACCTTTAGACTTAAGATTTGTCTTCTCAACAGCGAATCTAGCTTCTTCCTCCTTGAGAGTTTCCAAATCCATTCCTGGATTTTGTTTCAGAAATAATCTTCTAGCTATCTCCTCATCAAGTGTCTGGATTTTAGGATTTTTGTAATAAACAGTAGTCTGCTTCCCCTTTAGCTTCAGAGTTTGTAAAAACTTCTGAGAGTCTTTAGATCTTGACTGAATCAGAATATTAGAACTTGACATCAGACTTTGTTTATCAGAACTTGACTTCAGACTTTTAGCATTCACAGCATCAGAACTTGACTTGTTCTGTGTAGAAGATTTTCCTTGAACTTTTCCTTGACCTTTACTCTTATCAGAGTTTCCCTGATCATCACCTTTATCATCCTTTTTCTTCAGTATTTAAGTAGGTGAGCATTTGGACTTAACTACCTTCTCCCCCTTTTTGGCATCATCAGGAAGTAAGAGAGAAAGAAGAAGTTCAACTGGAGATTGGATTTCTTATAATTGTGCTTTCTGAGAAACTTGGTTAGCCAGGACCTCATTAATTTGGGCCTGTTGCTTCTCTTGAATCTTCTCAATAGCTTCAATTTTCTCAAGAGTAGGTCTAATATATATATTCTTGTCAAGCTTAAGCTGTAGATCTAGCTTATCAGCATGTTCCTTTTGTGTATCAACCTTTTCATGAGTAGAAGAATGTAGACCTTGAAGATGTTTGGTAGATAGAGCAGTGATCTTGAGTTGTGTCTTTAAATCAGCATTTGTGAGCAACTCATCAGCTTTAGCAATATCTTCTGTCAAAACATTAGAACTTGGAATGAAATCAGTGTCATTCCACTTCTTGGTCCACTCCACACCTCTGTGAGTATCCTCCCAAGGAATAGGTGCTTCCTTTTCAACAAATTTCTTCACCAATTTTTCCTTTCCTAGTATAGGAACTTGAGTCTCAGCAGAAACACTATCTTCAGAACTTGAGGAAGACTCATTATGTTATGACAACACAACAGCGTGTGAAGAAACTGGAGATTCAGGAACAGCTTTATTTAAATTCTGAACATCAGAATTTATCTCCAGAGCTGGTGTGGTTGATGTGGATGGTATCTCAGCATTAAAAATTGGAAAATGAGTTGGATATTGCTGAGCTTCTGTAGTTGGAGCTTCCAGATAAAGAACATTTGGTATATTCAAATTATGAATATCTATTTCAGAGTTTTAAGTTTGTTCTTTAGCATCATCTGTAGCTTTAATAGGAGAGACACGAGGGGTTACAACTGTATCAGTAGCAGTGTCTTTGGCTTAAGCTGGAAGGGCTTTAATGATAATTGGTTCTTGTGAGATCAGAGATTCCTGATCCCCTTCCTCAGCTTTTTCAGTATCTTCTGATGTAGCCTTAGCCAAATACCTCTTAGCCTTCATTTTCTTCAATCTCCTTGCCAATGAAGGAGTTGCTTTAGCAGCTTCAGAACTTACAGATTTCTTCTTCAAATTATCAGAACTTTGAGCTGCAGTTTCTGTCTAAGAAGTAACATTCTCAGCTTCAACTATCACAGGTTCTGATGCATGAACCTGTGCTTCAACTGGTTCCTCTTCATCACTATCATATTCATCTCTGAGAATCATCTTCCTTCTCTTTTGTGGAGGTTGAGGAACATACTTTGTCCTCTTTGGCCTGGAAGTTAAAGATCTGATGGTATGTGCTGATGATTCAGGTTGAAATGATTGAAGTGATGGTTTGACAGATGTCCTGATGGTTGATTTTGGTGGAGAAGTTTGAGATGTTTGGATAGTGGTAGTAGGTGCTGATGGTTGAGGTTCAGATGGTTGGACATCAGGATATAGTGCAGTGTATGTAACTGGATCATAGGTTATTAAGGTCTGTTTGATAGATAAAGGAATTTGAAGGGGTCTTAACACAACCTTCTTATTATCAGTAGATAATAAATCATTAAAAGCTCTTTTAGCTAGTCTAAATGGTGAAAGTGATTCACTAGCTAATTGGGGCTTATCAGAACAACTAACACTATAGATAAGCCTAAAACAGCACTTGCATAATCAAAATCAGTTTGATTAATGAGAGCATACCTAATTTGTTGACTAAGTATGGGGATTGCATCGAAATTAGAACATTTGTTGGCGAAGGTCTTTGTAATGCAGTCAAAGAAGAAACTCCATTCCCTCCTTATGTTGGATCTCTTCAATTGACCCAGCTTTGCCAATGTCTTTTCATACCCCAGACTGGCCATCATATTTTGAAGAACTGGCTCCTCAACAGTTGTATAAGCACAGTTCTTAGGCAACTGCAATGCTTGGCGAACTGTATCCAAAGTCACGACATGCTCATCTTCCCCTGATGTAAAGATAATACTTGGGGACCCTTGAGCACCTCCATCATCATAAATTCCACTTTTCCAAAACTCCAGCACTTGGTTCCAGAGATTACTTCAGGTGGGGTCAAAGCATACCCAATATCAGAATTAGCAAGGAAGTCCTGAATAAAGTGAAGTTCCGATGGAGCTTCAGCCTTGCTTAGAATAGACGAGTAGTTGTTGGGAACAAACTTAGCTCCATTGAAAATCAAGTCTTTTGGTGCCATCTCTGTAACAAATTAAGTGAGAAAATATGTTACGCGAAAGGTGTTTGTAAGAATGCCTGTAAGAAAATGCTTCAGAGAATATTAAAGAGAGAGAGAAAATAAAAGAGATTAAGAATGGAAAAGTAAGTAAAAGATTAGAAAATCTTTTAATTCCCATATATATACTCTCTCTACTCAACAGTTATATTTTGAAGCATGGGATACACTTTATACCTGGCAATGTGTGAACAGTCAGTAAACAGTTAAAGCAGGAGTTAATGGGCACGTAAAATAAGCAATAATTACCGTGCACATGCAGTTTTTTAGGACAAACACGTTTACCATTAACCCATAATGATTATGACTGTTTTTATCTTACCCAAATATATTCTGATTTAAATATGACTGTGTCAGTTTTTACCACAAATAAGTCAAGTAAAGAATAATGCCACATAAGCATCAAGGATTCCATCAGGATTTAATATCAGAACTTAAACTTATATCAGATTTTAACAGTCATCGGAATATGACTTCTGTACTCAAAATGTGAATATCTTTTTCTATGATTCTTCATACAAATACTAACTTGTTTTCTTCAGAGTTTAATCATTAGACCTTCCATCAGAACTTGTCCTCAGAATTTATGCAAATGACACTTAACTGTTTGTAAAAAACAACTTAATCACCATAGTAATTTTCATCATTCATATGGAGTGAAAGTGTGTGCATTCAGCAAAATATCAGATAAAGATTAAAGTCTGATAAACTTCAGTACATATTAGAAATAAGGCATAACCAAGAAAAGTGCTTAAAATTTGACATCAATCATGAAGTCCACTATAGAACAAATTTATGCAAGAGTCCACCTCAACTGTTTGTGCTCATTTTATGCATCTTTTAAAATTCCTTTTTACAGTGGCTTCTCAGTGTAAGTGAATCACGACTGCTTATCAGAATTTATGCTATTGTCATAGTATTTCTCCAGTAATAAGAGAATGTGAAAAGTCACTAAGAAAATTTATTTGCTTTTCTAATGCATATTACTTAATACCAGCAATGCACTTGGATCTTCCCTTCCACATATTTACTCTAGATCTCAAAGGAGTACCTGACTTTTCTTTTCTTTTCTTTTCTTTTGGAAAAGTTAGGCTTATCAGCATTTAGTTCATTCTTAAGATTTACTGACATCAGAATCTAACAGATAAGAAGTAAGAATCTAGTTTGTGACTTAGTAATAAGATACACAAAGTAAACTTGACTAAACTCAAAATTAGAATTTGCTTGTGTTAATGAGTTTCCACATAAACAACTAATTCAAACATGGGATTTCTAGTATGTTAAAGACTACTAGGCCATCATCTAGCACAGTTATCCCCATTGGATTGAATAGTCACAGAACATTCAAAACACTATCTGAGTTTAAAGATCCACATCAGATAACAATCAGTATTTAATAAATTTCCATGAAAGAACATATTTCATGAAAATAAGACAATCTGTAAACCCTGATCATATAGTCTGATGCATTAGAACAAAAACTAAGCTGATTTAGAGAAAGAACCTGAAACCATTCCAAGTTCATTTACCAGTCTTGTAAAAGTAGCTTCACATAGTGGTTTGGTGAAGATATCTGCTAGTTGTTGATCGGTTGGAACAAAATACAATTCCACTTTACCTTCCATCACATGTTCCCTTATGAAATGGTACCTAATGCTGATGTGCTTTGTCATTGAGTGTTGAACTGGATTACCTGTCATAGCAATAGCACTTTGATTATCACAGTAAATAGGGCTTTTAGAAAATTCTAACCCAAAATCCAGTAACTAATTCTTTATCCAAAGAATCTGTGCACAACAGCTTCCTGCAGCAATATATTCTGCTTCTGCAGTTGATGTGGAAATTGTCTTCTGTTTCTTGCTAAACCAAAAAACCAATCTGCCTCCAAGAAATTGGCAGCTTTCACTAGTGCTTTTCCTGTCTATTTTGCATCCTGCAAAATCTGCATCTGAGTAACCTATTAGCTTAAAATCTGATTCTCTAGGATACCACAATCCCAGATCAGCTGTACCCTTAAGGTACTTGAAAATTCTTTTTACAGCTATTGTAACGTCTGAAAAATATTACGTAATTATTTTTTTTCAATAAATATTTATTATATGATTTTATGTGAATTTTGGTGAATTATTTGATGATTGATATTAATCTTTGGATGTTTATTTCTGATAAAATTTAGATGTTTTAATCTTTAATTATCCAGAATAAAATATAGATAATTTTGGTATTTTTCTGGGAATTTTTCGATAATTATGTGAATTTATAAGAATTTATAGAATTAATAATGATTATTCTTACATAATTATAAAATTCCTTTTTAGAATCAGAAATCGTCCCACTTCAACCATTTTTGCATTTTTACAACCCGAAACTCTTCTGAAAACTCCTTCATAACCTAATCTGATAATTCTGAACACTTTCCGTGTTTTGACTTTTCGATCCGGGGTACGGTTTGACCTGTACGGGTCCCGGTGTGAAGTTTTCAATACGCAAATCTTTTTATATATCGATAAGAATCCATATTTTCAAAAGGCGAGACATTTTTACCTTATTTTTGTATAAAGTGTTTTATAAGAGGCTATGTTTTGATAATTATCCAAACCGGGTATTAAAATTGTATCGTTATGTAGTTACTTAGCGGCTAGGTAACCCATTTTCGGACCCGATATGTAAATGTAATTATCAAATTATTAAATCAATATATATGTGATGGGTCTGTTAGCTGTAGGCTACCCTATTGTTAATTTTGGGTAACTGTTGGATCTGAACCTTATTTATGTAATTGATTATTGACTTGTATGGCATTATTTTGTTTCAAAATGATTTTATTGAATATTTAATTCTCATGAATGCTAAAATTGTTTCTAAAATTTTTTTTGTTGTTCTACAATTTTATTTATTATTTTTAGGGGTTAATAAAATTTAGAAATCAATATATTATTAATTATTTAATTCTAAATGATTTTTTGACTTCATTAAATTATAATTCAGTATTTAATTCCATAATTCTGCAAAAATCATGAAACTCATATTTTCTTAAGTTTAGAAAATTTCAAGAGTTTCAAAATTATTCCGGCAATTTTCTGGCTTTTATTTACCTGCACGTTTATTCGTTAAATCGTAAAATGCGAATATGGTACCAGATTCAAAAGTGATTTAAAAATTATGAAAATTTTATTTTATTAGTTTTAAATTATTCCGGGAATTTTAAAATTAGTTTGGCAATTTTTTGGGTTATTTTCACCCGCAAGTTGAATCGTTAAAAATAAATTGCGGGACAAACCAGGCTGCAGAAAGTTGTATTTATCCTTATTATTACGTGTCTGCGTCTCAGCAATTGTAGTGTGCGTGGCTTGTATCAGGACAATCAAAAGAAAAAAAATAATAATAAAATAAAAACACTCATCCCTCACCCCTGTAACCCCATCTTTTCTCTCTTCCCTGTCAATCTCTCTCCCTCAATCTCTCTACTGATCTCTCTTCTCCTACTCTCAATTTCTCTCTCACTTTCTTTTCTCCCCCCTCTTCTTTATATTGCCCGTTTCTGACTCCCCCGCCCCTGGTCTGTTTCCGGCCACCTGTTGCCGCCGGTTCTCCGACGAGGTGAGAGTGGCGGCGCGTGTGTCGAGCTCCTCTCCGGTCGCTGCCCTATTCCTGTGATTACCCGACCCGATTTCTATTTGTTGCGTATGTATATATGCTGGTGTATATATGTATATGTGCAGTGTGTGCTTTGTGTGTGTGTGCGCTATACGCTTGTGTGTGTTGGTTATGTTGTTGTTTTAATTTCTTGTCTGTGTCTGTGTTTCTCCGGTTTCTTTCTGGTTGCCGCCGGCTTAAAATCCGGCGAGGCGACCCCCCCTGACTGCAACGCGTAGGCGCGTGTTTATCTGTTGGTTGCCTGATTCGAGTTGAATTGTTGATTTTGAACTTGATATTGATTTTTTAATTATTTTATTTTTTTTAAGAAAATAATTTGATTAAAATACATGAAAATAATAAAAATAATACAGAAATATTTGCACGAGAAATATTAAATTAATTGGTGAAATTACGTAGGATGCCCGGTAGTACGGGAACCCGTGAATTTTACCGCCGTCGGCGATGAGCCTCGGCGAGCCGATGGTGGACGGTGATGATCGTTATCTGAGTCCTACGTTTATTAATTAAATGAAATTAGTCTGTAAAAATTAATTGCGAAACGAAAAATACAAACGAAAACGTAAAAGTACGGATAATAATAATAAATAATTGAAGTTGTAATGGTGTTTGGGATTGCAAATTGGATTGGATGTTGTTGTTGTTGATTGTGATTGACGTCGAGTTGTTCGACGGGTAGGCCGATAAACAAAGGAGACGTTGCCCGATTTTCGGGAAACTGATTCCGAAAATACGGGAACATAACCTGTAATTATCGGAGACGTCGAACGGGGATATATAATTAAATGTTACAAAACCTATTTACGTGACGTGACAAGATATTTTATGAATAATCGATTACCCTATTTTCAAAATAACAAATATACGTATTTTTCAAAAATAAATACCGAACCGAGTCTTGAAGATGTGAACCGTAATTGCTATATGTATTTTAATAATACATATGAATATAAGTTGGGTTTTGAAATAGCATGGGTAGAAGTGATAGTGGTATTAAGTTGAGCTTAAGCAAAATGATTATCTAAATTAGGATAGTTTAACCATGTAGGTCCTAGACGGAAAACCCGAGTATCGACATCGGACTAGGAACGATCTAGTGATTAGACGTCGAGGTCAACGAAGTTCCAAGTGAAGGGCCTGAGTGTTGGGATCGTATCCAAAATGGGATAGTAGTTTGACGGTAAAGCCGAACGTTCAAGTCGAACCAAAGTCAACCAGTAATAGTGGTTAAAGCTTATTGAGGCAAGTATTCCTGATTTTTCTTTTAAAATACCGCAAATATTTATTCGTTCCTATTCTGAGTTCAGAATAGTTAACTATTTTATATTTCGCTAGAATTACTCTAATTATGCATGATCCTTTTATTCTTGTTCCTATAATTCGATTGCTCTCTTGAGCAAATACCCATTCTTTCGGGTTATTTGTGAACCCTGAGTTGGGATGTTTTGAATTCAAAATGATTTGATATCAAAATACTCTATGGGCTGGATGGTCATTGTGAGGGCCAGCGATGAGCTGTACCCTATGGGCCGGGGATGGACCAGACCTTTGGGAGATAATGCCTAGGTATCTGAATGGATCTATACAGTTGGGTATAGATCCTGACTGATCAGCAGGGTATAGTGCATATGTTGATTTCTAGTGTCCAGTCTAATTTATTGTTGATCGCTATTAACGGCATTCCTTCTTGATTAATTCATAATTACAAAATCAAACAAAGATTGGATTCAAAGGGATGAAACATTGAAACGTTCACTGTTCTTTTACAGAAAAATGTGATTTATGATTAAAGGCCAATAAGGGCCGTCGTTTTGTTCGCTCAACTGTTTTAAAAATTTAAAGATGTTTTGAAATCATTCAACAATCATTTCCAGGAGTTTCTTTGATCTGATACCTGGAAACCGTTTATGATACTTGCTAGGCATTTTTGGCTCACTCTTGCTTTGTAAATTCTTATTTCTTTCAGAAACAGATAAGGATAAAAGTGAATAGCTTTCGTTAGACAGCAGAAGTTAGAGAAATCTCCGCTGTGAGAGAACGAAGATGCTAGAAAAATATGACAAGGGCATTAGTATAAAGGTATTTGCACTTATATTGTAGTTAATGAGAATTGTAGAAGGTTAGATTCTTGTTTCATACCATAACCTGTAAACGATCCGGATTCAAGGGATTAACTGAATATTCTTTTATTTTATGTAAAGATTGTTTAGTGACACCAAATCTTGACCCCGGATTTGGGTTGTTACAGCTATTAAGTGAGGTTCTCCTAGATCAGCCTGAAATCTTGCACAAAACAGGTAGCATACATGATATCAGGTCTACTTGCAATTAAATAGAGTAATGAGCCAATCATACCTCTGTAGTTAGTAATATCTACTGATGAACCAGTATCTTTATCTAACTTGGTTGCAGTGGCCATGGGAGTGGATGTTGTTGAACAATCTTGCATTCCAAATTTCTTCAGTAAATTTCCGGTGTACTTGGATTGACAGATAAAAGTACCTTTTTCATTCTGCTTGACTTGAAGGCCCAGAAAATAACTAAGTTCTCCCATCATACTCATTTGATATCTTGACTGCATTAGCTTTGCAAACCTCTCACAGAGTTTGGCATTTGTAGAACCAAATATGATATCATCAACATATATTTGTACCAAAAGTAAGTCCATTCCATGGTTGAGGTAGAACAGTGTTTTATCAACTGTACCTCTGTGAAATCCACTTTCCAGAAGGAATTGAGCTAAAGTCTCATACCATGCTCTCGGACCTTGCTTAACGCCATAAAGTGCTTTGTCAAGCCTGTAGACATCATTTGGAAATTTTGAATCTACAAAGCCTAGAGGTTGTTCAACATAGACCTCTTCTTCCAATTCTCCATTAAGAAAATCACTTTTTACATCCATTTGAAAGATTTTAACTTTTTGTGAGCAACATAAGCCAAAAAGATCCTTATGGCTTCTAATTTGGCAACTGGTGCAAATGTTTCATCATAATCAATACCCTCCTGTTGAGAGTAGCCTTTAGCAACCAGCCTTACTTTATTCCTTGTAATTATGCCATCACTGTCAGTTTTGTTTTTGAACACCAATTTTGTGCCAGCAACTGATCTGTTCTTTGGTCTTGGCACTAGGGTCCATACTTTATTTCTTTCAAATTCATTTAACTCTTCCTGCATTGCTTACACCCAATCAACATCTTGAAGAGCTTCTTCCACTTTCTTTGGTTCAGTCTGAGATAGAAAAGAATGATAGAGACATTCATTTGATGTTGCAGTTCTAGTTCTGAAACCTGCTTCAGGATCTCCAATAATTAAGTCAGGTGTATGTGACTTGGTCCACTTCCTTACAGATTGAAGTTGACTTTTATAACTGGATCCTCCCACATGATCCATACTGTCTCCATCAGCATTTTCTGATGCTCCCCTGTAGTTATGCTCTCAGAGACTTCAGAATTTGACTTGGATCCTTCAGGATTTGAAGTATCAGAGCTTCCAGAATTATCAGAGTTTGGCTCATCAGAACTAGATGAATCAAAACTTGAAGAGCCAGTGTCAGGTTCTGATGCTTCTTTAGAGCCTTGAGATGTGGTAGGATCTTCAGCTTGCTCCCCCTGGACAGGTGCATTTTCCTTTGGAGTTGTTACCACAGATTTAATGACATCAGTACTTACAGTTTCAGAGTTTAAGTCATCAGAATTTACAAAATCAGAATTTAAGTCTTCATTTTCAAATCTCATCTGATTGTGATTATTGAAATCTTCAAGTCCAATAATCTTCTTATCATCAAAAGATACATTGATAGATTCCATGACAACCCTTGTCCTTAAATTGTAGACTCTGAAGGCTTTTCTGGAAAGTGGATATCCAACAAAAATTCTTTCATCAGCTTTTAGATCAAATTTTGACAGCTGCTCAGGATGAGTCTTAAGAACAAAACACTTACATCCAAATACATGAAAGTATTTCAGATTTGGCTTCTTTTTATTCACCATCTCATATGGTGTTTTTCCATGCTTGTTTATGAGTGTTGCATTCTGTGTAAAACAAGCAGTCTGCATAGCTTCAGCCCAAAAGTAGGTTGGCAGCTTTGCTTTATCAAGCATAGTTCGTGTAGCTTCAATGCGAGTCCTATTCTTTCTTTCTACAACTCCATTTTGTTGTGGAGTTCCAGGTGCAGAAAATTCCTGTTTGATTCCATGCTCTTTGCAAAACTCTTCCATGATTGAATTCTTGAACTCAGTGCCATTATCACTTCTTATAATTTTAACAGAATCTTTGACCAACTTATCCAGCTGTCTGACATGATCAGTGTTAGGAATATATGTGCATTAGTTTGATGATATGTTTAACAAAATACTTAAGTAGAAATTTAGTGTCAGTAGCCTCAACGGATAAGACCACTTTGGCTATCCGTTGATGGTGTAGCTTTACTTAGAAATAAGTCTAGTATTGTAGCATATTTCAGTCTCTGTATTTAAAATGTAATTCTTAGAAGTTGAGAGAAACTATAAGTCATGTTGACTACTAGATGATATGCAGATAGGAAGGCCAATTGTAAATATTTCATGCCTTGTAATTTTGTATAAATGAAGTGGTATCAACGGATGACTTAAAGACCTTCAACGGATGAGAAGCTAAGCTTCAACGGATGTCTCTAAAGCTTCAACGGATAACATCCTTCAACGGATGAGAGCATCAACGGATAAATGCATCAACGGATGAAAGCTTCAACGGATAACATCCTTCAACGGATGAAGTCATCAACGGATGAAAGCTTCAACGGATGTTCTGCTAATTAGCCGTTGATAAGTGGTAGTTGTACCTACAGACAGAGGCACATGGGTTGACAGAGAAAACTGAGATGTGGTAGCCGAATTTCAGGATCAACAGAAAAAGCAGCCGTTCTTCTTTAGTACAAAGATGCAATAGTCAACAAAGTACTGGAGTGAACAGGAAAAGAAGCAAGTGAAGAACTTATTTTACTATTGTAATTTTATATTGTTTTTCACTTGTACACTTGGTAATATATAAACCAAGAAGAAGCTAGTAATTAGAGAGAGATTTTCCAGAGCTGTTAAGAAATATCTTGAGAGAAAATTCATCTAGTTTGTACTAGGATGCAGCTGTGATCAACATTGTTGAACACAGATTTTCTAATATACCATCTCTGGTGGAACAACAAATCCACCAGAAAAGTTTTTAAAGTTTGTTGTGTTCTTTACATTTTGTGTTTGAATATATATCTGTCTGCATTAGCTCAAAGCAATTCATACACTTGTTCATCTAGAACACACTGCTTTAATAAACTTCTCAAAACCTGAAAAAGTTTTGAGATTTACATTCAACCCCCCTTCTGTAAATCTCATTGTTAGTCCTCTAGGAATAACAATTGGTATCAGAGCAAGCTCTTGACACACAAAGAGTTTAAAGATCTTGGAATCTAACAAAGATGAGTAAGAAGGATATTGGAGTAAAGATCCCAGTTCTTGACAAAGACAGTTATCACCACTGGAAGGTGAAAATGCACCTTCATCTACTCTCCCAAGATGAAGGTTATGTAAACTGCATTGAGAATGGTCCTCACATTCCCCACAAAGTAGCCACAGTTGCTATGGCCACAATTGCTGTTGGTCAATCCATTCCAAAACCTAGAGCAGAATGGACAATGGAAGACACAGAAGAAGTCCACAAGGATAAGAAGGCTATGAACATTTTGTTTAATGGTCTTGACAAGGATATGTTTGATAATGTGATAAATTGTTCAACTGCCAAAGAGGTTTGGGACACAGTTCAGTTGCTGTGTGAAGGTACAGAACAAGTAAAAGAGAACAAAATGCAGCTTCTCATTCAACAGTATGAGTACTTTCATTTTGAAGAGAATGAATCTTTAAATGACACATATAATAGATTCCAAAAGCTGTTGAATGGACTGAAGCTGTATGGTAGAGTGTACCAGGTGAAGGATTCAAATCTTAAATTTTTGAGATCCTTACCAAAGGAATGGAAACCCATGACTGTTTCCTTAAGAAACTCTCAGGATTATAAGGACTTTACTCTTGAAAGATTATATGGAATCTTGAAGACTTATGAACTAGAGTTGGAACAGGATGAGGTATTGGAGAGGGGGAGAAAGAAAGGAGGTTCAGTTGCATTGGTAGCTGAAAATGAGAAAGAATGCAGAAAAGAAACTGTGAGATCTACATCAAGCTCCAAAGATGGTGTAAGAAATCCAGAATCAGACAAGGGTAAAGAGCAAGTTGCTGAAAATGAAGACAACTCCAGTCAAGATGACTCTGATGGTATTGATGAGCATCTTGCATTTCTGTCCAGGAGATTTGCAAAGATGAAGTTCAGGAAAAACACTAGAGCCACTAAACCCTATAAGAACATGGTGGACAAATCCAAGTTCAAGTGTTTTAATTGTGGTATAAGTGGACACTTTGCAAGTGAGTGCAGAAAGCCAACCTCTGAAAAGAAGAAATTTGAACAAGTAGATTACAAAAAGAAATATTTTGATCTACTCAAACAGAAGGAAAGGGCTTTCATCACTCAAGAAAAGGACTGGGCAGCTGATGGAGATGAAGAGGATGAAGATGTGGATTATGTCAACCTTGCTCTCATGGCTGATTCTGAAGAAAACGAAGTTAGTTCATCAAGCAATCAGGTAATCACTACTGATTTAACACAGCTTACTAAAGAAGAGTGCAATGATGCTTTCAATGACATGTCTACTGAATTGTATCATTTGCGTGTGTCTCTTAAATCTCTTGCTAAAGAAAATAGTAGGATCAAAGAGAACAATCTGTTTTTAAGTAATAGAAATACTGTGTTAGAAAATAAGTTGATTGACCTAGAGAAAACCAAATTGCATTGTATATCTGTTGAAAATGAACTAGCTGAATCTGTTAAGAAAGTAGAAATACTTTCCAATCAATTAGAGAAAGAGCAAGAGGTGATTAAAGCCTGGAAAACATCTAGGGATGTAAGTGCTCAAATTGCCAAAGTCCAAGGAATTGAATCATTCTGTGAAACTGCCTGGGATAAAAATAAAAAGAAACTGGAATTAATTGATGGACTGTCAACGGATGTGGAATCAACGGATGATGAAAGTTATCCGTTGAAGGAAGAAAAGGAACATCCGTTGAAGGTTCCTCAATTAAAACAGGCAGATGTTTCTAAAAGAGAAAATCTAAAGAAACTCAACAAAAAGTTTGGTTCAACTTCAAAGAACTTTGTCAAAGAAGGAGCAAGCACATCCAAAGATGTCAGAAAGGTGAATGTAGGGCACATGACCTTAGAACAGTTAAACAATAGGCTCAAGATGGTTGAGGATAAAAAGGAATCCAAAAGGAAATCCAACAGAAATGGGAAGGTAGGAGTTAACAAACATAACAATTACACACCTGACAAGTATGCTCCTAGAAAAAGCTGTGTGCATTGTAGTAGTGTTAATCATCTATCTGCTAACTGTAAATCTATTAAGAAATCTCCCATAACTGTACCCTCTTCCATGCCTAACATGTCTGTATCACCTCTACATGCTATGCCTGTTATGTCTCAACAAAATCCTTATGCACATTTTGCAAACATGCCATATTTTAACAATCCTTATCTTGCTGCATTCAGTATGCCTCAAATGCCATACAATATGCCAATGTGGAATAACATGTATGCACAATCCATGCCTAATAATTCTATAAATGTGATGGATAATGTTGTGACTAACCCTACACCTCAACCAACCACATCTAAGACCAAGGTTGACTCAAACTCACCTAAGTCTAAAGATGCAGGAGGAATGAAGTCTAGGAGAAAGGCTAACAAGAATGGACCCAAGGAAACTTGGGTACCAAAATCAAATTGATTGATTTTGTGGTGTGCAGGAAAATAGAAGAAATCTATGGTACTTGGACAGTGGCTGTTCAAGACACATGACTGGAGATTTCTCCCTGCTCACAGAGTTTAAAGAGAGAGCTGGCCCCAGCATAACCTTTGGAGATGACAGCAAAGGGTTTACTATGGGATATGGCTTGATTTCAACAAGGAATGTCATCATTGAAGAAGTTGCATTAGTTGATGGTCTCAAGCACAACTTACTGAGTATCAGTCAACTATGTGATAGAGGGAATACAGTTTCCTTCAATTCTGAAGCCTGTGTTGTCACTAGTAAGGAAGACAACAAAGTGGTTCTAACTGGAGTTAGAAAAGGAAATGTGTACTTAGCTGACTTCAACTCTACAGATGCAGAATCTATTACTTGTCTCTTCAGCAAAGCAAGTTCAGTTGAGAGTTGGCTATGGCACAAGAAGCTATCCCATTTGAATTTCAAAACAATGAATGATCTAGTCAAAAAGGACTTAGTAAGAGGAATTCCTCTTGTTGAATTCTCAAGGGATGGTCTGTGTGATGCTTGTCAGAAAGGCAAACAAAGGAAAGCATCATTTCAGAAGAAGCTTGAAACAACAATTGATGAACCATTACAGCTGCTACATATGGATTTGTTTGGACCAGTCAATGTATTGTCAATAGCAAGAAAAAGATATTGCTTAGTGATTGTAGATGATTTCTCTAAGTTCTCATGGGTCTGTTTTCTTGGATCAAAGGATGAAGCAAGTGAAATCATTATCAATCACATCAGGCAAGTCAACAATCATCCTGACTTGAAGGTTACAAATATCAGGAGTGACAATGGAACTGAGTTCAAGAATTTGACATTAAGGCTGTTCTGTGAAGAAAATGGAATCATGCATGAGTTCTCAGCTCCAAGAACACCTCAGCAAAATGGGGTTGTTGAAAGAAAGAACAGATCTTTAATTGAAGCTGCCAGAACAATGCTTGAAGAATCAAAGTTACCAACATATTTCTGGGCTGAAGCTGTTAATTGTGCCTGCTTCACTCAGAATATTTCTTTGATCAATCAAGCTAAAGGCATGACTCCTTATCAGTTGTTCAAGAGAAGAAAACCAACTCTAAACTTTCTTCATGTCTTTGGATGTAAATGCTTTATACTGAGGAATCAATCTGACCATAAAGGGAAGTTTGATGCAAAGGCTGATGAAGGAATATTTGTTGGTTATTCAGCTGGAAAATCTTATAGGGTCTACAATCTAAGAACCAACATTGTTATGGAATCTGTGCATGTTGTGTTTGATGATAAAAAGATTGATGGACTAACAGATGAGGGACATAATGAGAGACTCAAATTTGACAATATTGAGATATATTGTGATGATAGTGAAGAGGAGACTGATGGAGATGACACTTCAAAAGGGATTCAAAACATGCCCCTGGATAATGCACAAAATACTGCATCCATTGATAGAAGCAATGCAGTATCCGTTGAAAGACATAGTGCACCATCCGTTGAAGTACAAAATGAAGCATCCGTTGATCATAGTTCATCAACGGATAATCGATTTACATCATCAGTTGATAGAACTCCAAGTTCCCTGCAAAGGACCAACAACTCAGGGGGAGTTTCAACTAGTCAACACTCTGTCTCACATCATGACAATACTGAGGCCACCTCATCTAGAGCACATCTTCCACCACAAAGGAAATGGACCAAGAATCATCCCTTTGAACTGATCATTGGTGATGCATCATCTAAAGTGCAAACAAGAAGAGCTACTCAAGATGAATGTCTGTACAGTAGTTTTCTATCTCAGGAGGAACCTAAGAAAGTGGAAGAAGCTCTATTGGATCCAGATTGGATATTAGCTATGCAGGAAGAGCTAAACCAATTTGAGAGAAACCAAGTTTGGAAGCTGGTACCCAAACCAAAGAACAAGAGTCCTATTGACACAAAGTGGGTATTCAGAAACAAGATGGATGAAAATGGCATTATCATAAAGAATAAAGCCAGACTGGTTGCTAAAGGCTATTCTCAGCAAGAGGGAATAGATTTTGATGAAACATATGCTCCTGTTGCAAGACTTGAAGCCATCAGAATATTTCTAGCCCATGCAGCCCATGCCAATTTCAAAGTCTATCAAATGGATGTCAAGAGTGCATTTCTAAATGGGAAATTAGAGGAAGAAGTCTATGTAAGTCAACCTCCAGGATTTGAAGATCCAAATTTTCCAGACTATGTGTATTATCTGTTGAAAGCACTCTATGGACTGAAGCAAGCACCTAGAGCCTGGTATGAAACCTTATCAAAATTTCTTTTGGAGAATCACTTCACTAGAGGTACTGTTGATAAAACTCTCTTCTTTAGGGATGTTAATGGCTCTAGTATACTTGTTCAAATTTATGTAGATGACATAATATTTGGCTCTATAGATGATAAACTTTGCAAAAAGTTTGCTAAGCTAATGCAAAGTAAATATGAAATGAGCCTAATGGGAGAACTAACCTATTTTCTTGGTTTACAAGTTAAACAAGTTAGTGATGGAATTTTCATTAGTCAAACTAAATATATTTATGATCTTTTAAAGAAGTTTGACTTAATGGAATGCTCATCTGCAAAAACTCCCATGGCCACTGCCACCAAACTTGAATTAAATAAGACTGAAAGGTCTGTGGACATTACAAGTTATAGAGGCATGGTTGGTTCACTTTTATATTTAACTGCTAGCAGACCAGATATAATGTTTGCTACATGTCTGTGTGCTAGATTTCAAGCTGATCCTAGGGAGTCTCACTTAATTGCTATCAAGAGAATTTTCAGATATCTCAAGGGTACACCAAATTTAGGAATTTGGTATCCTAGAGAATCTGGCTTTGATCTAATTGGTTATTCAGATGCAGACTATGCAGGTTGCAAAATAGACAGGAAAAGTACAACAGGCTCCTGCCAATTCCTGGGAAACAAGCTTGTATCATGGTTTAGCAAAAAGCAAAATTCAGTCTCTACTTCTACAGCTGAGGCTGAATACATTGCTGCTGGAAGTTGCTGTTCTCAAATGTTATGGATGAGGAATCAACTCCTTGATTATGGACTTCATGTTGATAGAATACCTATCTTTTGTGACAACACAAGTGCCATAGCCATAACAGAGAATCCTGTACAGCACTCAAGGACCAAGCACATTGATATCAAGTACCACTTCATTAGGGAGCATGTCATGAATGGTACAGTGGAACTACATTTTGTTCCAAGTGAACAACAAATTGCTGACATATTTACCAAGCCACTTGATGAATCAACATTCACAAGATTGGTAAGTGAGCTAGGTATGCTTAATTACTCTTAAAATTCATGTCTTCTTTGCAATTTGATGAGAAGCCTGAAATATATAAGTTGCTAGAACAAATTTGACTTTTAACAAAGTTTATTCCATCAACGGATGTTCCCTATCCGTTGAAAGTCAAAATTGCTCTATCAACGGATATTCATTATCCGTTGAAAGACAAGTATATCTCTGGAACTTTTATCCGTCAACGGATAAAGCTGAAGTACCTTTCAACGGATGACAATTTACATTATCCGTTGAAATGTCACATCAGAAGTTTGAGGTGTTTCACAGCCGTTGATTCTATTTTCTTAACCGTTGATACCATACATACATCTGTATGTATTGGTTTTAAAGGTAGTTATTAGAATACTTACAGTTTATTCTTAAACGGCTGAAATTCACTAACACCTACTTATTGATTAATCCTTTATTTATTTCTTTTTCTTTGAAAGCATATAAGCCCTTCTGATTGTTCATTATTACTTTACGCTTTCTTAGAATTTCAAGCATTTACCATTTTCTCTCTGCAAAACCTTCAAGTTATTCTCTGCAATTTCTACTCACAACAATGGCACCAGTCGTGAAGATTATGTCTCAATCTGGGTTCATCTACGAGAAGAACAATTTCATAGCTCTGGTAGAAAAGAATGAAGCCCACTCAGATTATCACAAAATGATGGACTTCATCAAAAACTGTAAACTTAGCTATGCAATGCTGGAAGCCCCAACGATTTTCTGTGAAGTAGTTGAGGAGATTTGGACAACTGCTGAGTTCAACTCCATGGATATGACTATCTCCTTCACTCTCAAAGGTAAAAATCACTGTATTAACTGTGATGACTTACAAGCATGTTTTAAATTACCTGAGAACAATGCCATGACACCACACACTGATAGTGATGTATCCAGCATGTTAGATTCCATAGGTTACTCTCTTAACTCTGCTAATTTAGGGGGTATTAGACGAAAAGGCCTTAGGAAAGAATGGAGTTTTCTTGGGGATGCCTTCATAAAGGTTTTCTCTGGGAAAATTAGTAATTTTGATGCCATAACTTCATCTCTTGTTAATATGTTCTATATGCTTGTTTCTGATAGGTACTTTAACTTTAGCAACTATGTGATGCTAGAATTAGGTACTAGATTAGGTAACAAAGCTAATAGACCTAATAACATCTATTATGCTAGATTCTTTATGTTATTGGCTAACCATGTTGCTGAAGGTTTAGTCATAATCAATGAGAATAATAAACTCAAGTGCTGGGCACAAGAGAAAAGAGTTCTTGCAGACTTGAAGAGAATGGATCTAAACAGCAGTGTGCAATTGGTATATTTACCAATCATGAATGCACCCCAGGTAGGTGAGGTAATTGCTTCTACAACTCCTACTTCTTCCAACCCCTCTATTTCTTTATCTTCTAGTGTGGCCATGAAATCTGTGTCAATGCCCCAACAGATTTCTACCAAGGTCACCAAATCTAATCTTTCAAAATCCAAGACAAAGAAAACCACCTCTGTTGTTTCTCAAAAGACAACAGTTGTAACAACAACCATTAACCCTGAGGGAAGTGAACAGGGTGTGAGTGGTGAGGGGAGGGGTGAACATCAAAGAAACCCCCAGGATAAGGAAGGAGAGTTGAGTGCTTCCCAAGCTAGCCAAGCCCCAGTTTCTCAAAAAGCTGTGGTGGTTGAAAAGGTTTCTAGCACATCCCTAGTAGCATCCTCCCAAAAGGATGTTACTATTGAAAAGAGTTCCCAACCAGGAACACAGAACAAAAGAGGGAGGGACACTAAAGCCAAACACTCACCTACAAAAGCTTTTATTAGAAGGAAGAAGGCTAGAACCCAATCTTCTACACAGGGTGCACACACTGCACAGATACATCCATCTGTCTCTGTGCCTTCTCAAACTCAGTTTGATGTGACTCCAATAAATGTGGAGTCACAGCCCCATTCTCTCACAATAATTACACATCAATCACCAAATACTTCTTCACCATCTCTGGATGTGGATATGTTATTCCCATCAATTCCTGATTCTCCCTCTTTACAACTCAGGGAGGAGCCCCACTCAAATACAGGTGATCATCATCTTTTAGATGATTTGTTGGATCACCCGCAAATTCTTTCAGATATAATTGAAGGATCTGTATCAACACATATCAAATCAATCTATACAGATTCAACAATTATATCACTTTCAATTTCATCTTCTTTTCCTTCTTCAACGGATATCACTCATCCGTTGACAAGTGGTTGCTCTTCAACGGATAAGCTTAACAGCAGTTATCCGTTGATAACAACAGTTTCAACTTCAACGGATATTCCACATCCGTTGATAGTCTCTACACAAATAACTGAAATGATTCCAAGTGTAGAAGACATGAATACTGTGCAATCACTTTTAGGATTGAGGGCAGGGAGTGAAAATTTGAGTGAGAGGCTGGGTTGCTCCCAGGCAAAAGGAGAGATTGAGAGCACAAAAATGCATGCTATTTCTTCCAGCATGGCAAAAGTCAGTGAGTGGAGTACCACCTTAGAAGGTGAAGGTGAGGGAGTGAGATGTGTGAGCCAGGGGGAGCCCCTGATGCAAGAACATAGAGAAAAAGAGAGAAAAGCAGGTACAGTTGATACAAGGGTGGAACCAGCCATTGCTCATGAGTCAATGATTGTGGATGATGCTGAAAAGGAAAGACAATTTCAGCAACATTACAAAGCTGTAATTGATAACATTTCCTTGGATGCTGACACTTTTACTCATCCTGTGACAGCCTATCAACTGTTGGCTGCTCAGGGCAATGAGGAGGCAGAGAGGACACTACATCTAGTGCACTCAACAGAATCTCTTCAAAGGGATAAAGCTGCTATTAACAGGATGCCTTCTACAGCTGGTGAGCCATCTGAGGAATTTGGAGTAAATTCTGATGATGATGACTCTATTTCTTCTGATGGAAGCATGAACATAGGGGGAGATGAAGACCCTAATTCCATTCCTAATCTACCTGAATGGGCCTTGACTAAGGAGCATAGAACAGGTGAATTCAATGTCCACTTGGTCAAACAAATCATCACTATTCAACAGGCCATTCAGAACACTTCAAATGCAAATATCAAGGCTATCCTCCAAGCTCACCTGGACTCACTGCATCTCATGAAGTTGCAGAAAGTAAAGCAAGATATGAGTCTAGATGATCTCAGGAAAGATATTGCTGACTTGAAATCCTTCACTTCACAAAAATTGGATTCAGTCATGCCCTATGGTACTTTGCAGGACTTGGTTTCGAGATTGAAAAAGGAATCAGTTACTGAACAAAGGCTGGCCAAGTTGGAAGACAGAGTTCAAGGAATTGAAGATTCTGTGGCCACCCTTCTTCTTAACCAACAATCTCAAACCAATCTCCTAATGCAGCTGGAAAAAGCACAAGGCTTGACCCCTCTCCTTGATGATAACAAAAAGGGGGAGAATAAAAGGGAAGGGGAAGGAGAGCCCTCTACAAAGATTCAGATATCTAAAGTGCTAGTTCCTGCCATCACTACCTCTCCAATCATTCAAATCAAGGGAAAACCTGATGGAATTGATTTGATTCAGCTAGCAGCAGCTGAAATACAAATGAAAGAACAATGGAGGAGAATTGATGAAAGGTTGCAATTGGTGTTTGGTTCTACACAAAATAAATCAACATCTGTGAAATTTAGCACAAAGATTGAACCAATCAACATGGAGCTCAAGCCAGTAGGGAGAAATAAGGTTGGAGAGACTTCTTTCAAGAATTTAAAACCTATGGTTCTAAAGCCTAACACTAGATCCAGTATGGACTCCACAAAGAATCCCCTAGACTTTGCTCAGATGCAGGAAGTAGACTTTCCTCTTCCAAAACCTGATGGAGACAAAGTTCTAAGTGCAAGCATCATAAAGAAGAAGGAGACCAAGGACAAGGGTGAGAGAATGGACATGGCCTTTATCTATAGAGAGGGAAAGAGTATCTGTGTGATGCAAGGACATCCCAAATTTCTAAAGGCCAAAAGGGAAGAAACCAGAAGGTTGAAGAAAGAAGCTGTAAAACTCAAGGCTGACAAAAGAGCACAAGCAAAGCTTGAAAAACAGCTAAAGTCAAGCCAAGTTGAAGAAATGAAAGGAATTGAAGTCAGGGGTGAAGAAAAGATTGCTAACTTAGATGAGGTTCTTGGGAGCATATTTGGTGAAAATATGGAAGAAAGAGAGGAATGGCAGAAGGGAAACAGAAGAAAGGCCAAGGCACACAGAAGGAGTGAAGATAACCCTGAAGATACCAAATCTATATCTAAACCACTACCTTCCATACCTAAACCTTTTGTTGCTGATCCCTCTATAAATATCCATGGTGAACCAATCATTCCAAAAGAGGAACCTATTGATTGGGACAACATCACATTGCCTACCTTTTTAACCACTCTACCACTACCAAAGAAACAGAAAAGAAAATCTAAATCTACACCTCCCCTAACCTCTAAGAAATTCACTCAAAAACAAAAACCTAACCCTAAGCCACCCATTTCTAAAGATGATTATGTTCACATCTGTGACATAAAAGAAGCTTCAGACATTAATCTCTATCTGGATGAGCTGGAGGAAGTAAGGGGAATAGCTGCCTACAGACAGCTACCAGAGAGATTGGTTTTCAGATATAAGGGAGCTGGGGAAAGAACATGGCCTCTCTACAGGATTCTAAATGAAGGCTACTCTACCTTGATCAGAGTCTTTTCAGCCATCAAAAAGGATTCTGGCTTTACCAGAACAGCCAAGACTGAAATTCTCAACAAGATTGCCAACATAAGGAAGACTTGGAGGGAACCAAATGCTTTGCCCAGAACCTTACTCATACAAGAAAGGGGAACTAAAATTCACAAATCACCTCATTGGTTGATGGAATTTAGAGATGACAAAGGAGTCAGAAGATTTTTCAGACTTGAAGACCAACTCAAGATTGCCAGCAATGAAACTCTCAAAGAAATGCAATCTAAGTTGGATATCAGTGATGAAGATGAAGCTGAATTCTTCAGACAACTCCAACTCCAATTTGAGGAAAATGACAAAGGGCTAGGAAAGAAAACCAGGGAACAAAGAAGAAAATAATGATTTGCTCAGGCTAGAGGAGCACCCTTGGAAATACTGTAAATCTTCAATTACCTCCTAGTACATACACTTTTGCAGCACTTTTATATTTCTACTTAGTTTCAATTCAAATATTTGTTAAGTGTTTTGTTATCATCAAGTTAACCCTGAATTTATGCCTACAATTCTTATAGACATAAATAGGGGGAGATTGTTAGGAATATATGTGCATTAGTTTGATGATATGTTTAACAAAATACTTAAGTAGAAATTTAGTGTCAGTAGCCTCAACGGATAAGACCACTTTGGCTATCCGTTGATGGTGTAGCTTTACTTAGAAATAAGTCTAGTATTGTAGCATATTTCAGTCTCTGTATTTAAAATGTAATTCTTAGAAGTTGAGAGAAACTATAAGTCATGTTGACTACTAGATGATATGCAGATAGGAAGGCCAATTGTAAATATTTCATGCCTTGTAATTTTGTATAAATGAAGTGGTATCAACGGATGACTTAAAGACCTTCAACGGATGAGAAGCTAAGCTTCAACGGATGTCTCTAAAGCTTCAACGGATAACATCCTTCAACGGATGAGAGCATCAACGGATAAATGCATCAACGGATGAAAGCTTCAACGGATAACATCCTTCAACGGATGAAGTCATCAACGGATGAAAGCTTCAACGGATGTTCTGCTAATTAGCCGTTGATAAGTGGTAGTTGTACCTACAGACAGAGGCACATGGGTTGACAGAGAAAACTGAGATGTGGTAGCCGAATTTCAGGATCAACAGAAAAAGCAGCCGTTCTTCTTTAGTACAAAGATGCAATAGTCAACAAAGTACTGGAGTGAACAGGAAAAGAAGCAAGTGAAGAACTTATTTTACTATTGTAATTTTATATTGTTTTTCACTTGTACACTTGGTAATATATAAACCAAGAAGAAGCTAGTAATTAGAGAGAGATTTTCCAGAGCTGTTAAGAAATATCTTGAGAGAAAATTCATCTAGTTTGTACTAGGATGCAGCTGTGATCAACATTGTTGAACACAGATTTTCTAATATACCATCTCTGGTGGAACAACAAATCCACCAGAAAAGTTTTTAAAGTTTGTTGTGTTCTTTACATTTTGTGTTTGAATATATATCTGTCTGCATTAGCTCAAAGCAATTCATACACTTGTTCATCTAGAACACACTGCTTTAATAAACTTCTCAAAACCTGAAAAAGTTTTGAGATTTACATTCAACCCCCCTTCTGTAAATCTCATTGTTAGTCCTCTAGGAATAACAATCAGTTAGAGTAAATGCAGTTTCATTCTTCTTGTACAAGAAGTACACCCAAGTGTACCTTGTGAACTCATCCACTATAACCATAGCATATTTCTTCTTGGCAATAGACATGACATTGACTGGACCAATTAGATCAACATGCAGTAGGTGATAAGGCTCAAGAATTGATGACTCAGTTTTGCTCTTGAAAGAAGATTTTCTTTGTTTTTCCTTTTGATATGAATCAGAAAGGCCATCAGGAGCAAATACTGATTTTGGAAGTCCTCTCACAAGATTTTACTTTACAAGCTCATTTATGTTGTTGAAGTTTAAATGAGAGAGTCTTTTGTGCAAATTCCAGCTTTTTTCAATTGATGCTCTACTCAACAGACAGATTGCAGAACCATCAGAACTTGTTGAAAGTCTGGCTTCATAAATGTTACCATGCATGTAACCTTTAAGAACCACTTTGCCTGTAGAATTGCTTACAACTTCACAGTGTTCTTCAAAGAAATCCACATAATAACCTCTGTCACAGATTTGACTCACAGTTAGTAGATTATGTTAAAGTCTTGAGACAAGAGCTACTGTTTCAATGATGACATTCCCAAGATTAATATTTCCATATCCCAGAGTTTTTCCCATGTCGCCATCTCCATAAGAAACTTCTGGGCCAGCTTTCTCCATAAAGTCTGAGAGCAGGGCTTTATTTCCAGTCATATGTCCTGAACATCCACTATCCAGTACTAGGATGTTTCTCATGTTGCCCTGCAATCATAAAGACCACTAATGGTTAGTTTTAAGGACCCATACTTGCTTGAATCCTTTGGCCTTTTTAAGTTTGTTAGCATTTGCAGCGGATTTAATATCAGAGTTTATGCTAACATGTTGTTTATCAGAACTTATATCAAAATTTACATCAGATTTTACACTAGAAGGAATTAAAGCAACTTTCTTCAAAGAAGGTTTTATTTGATAATAATCATAGTATAAACTATGATATTCCTTACAAGTATAAATGGAATTCCATAAACTTTCATAATTAAAATGAGGATATTGTGGCTTAAACCTAACAGACTGACTCTTAACTCCTGACTTAGGAGGTAAAGAGTTTATATTCTTATTCTTCCTACAAAAAGAAGTAAGATGGTTAGAGTTTCCACAATTATAACATTTATTTCTAGGAGCATTAGGAACGGGCATATAATTATTGCTTTTATTCACACCTTCCTTTCCATTCCTATTTTTCCTAGCTGCTTTAACCTTGTTGACATTCCTTATTTCTTTCAACTTATGCTTAAGCTCCTTCTTTGTCATTAAGCCTATGTTGAATTCAGCTGGTTTATCCTGTTCTAATTTGTTAGAAGTTGACTTCTCCTTAACTTCTGTCACAGACTCTTTCATCTTTTCAGAATCAGACTTTACAGTTTTAGCTAGAAACTTAACAGGATTTACCTTTGGCTTAACAGTTTATTTAACAACAATTGGCTCAATTTGTTCAGTTCCTTTTTCACTTTTATCATCTCCATAACCAAAGCCCTCTTTCCAATTTCCACTACTTAATAAATTCTGAGTTGTTCTGCCAGAGTTAGTCCAAGTCCTGATAATCTCTTTTTCTTTTTCTAACTCAGTTTTGAGAGATTTATTCAATTTTAGCAATTCATCTCTAACATAAAAAGCATCATCTCTGTCTTTCTGAGTTTGATGGAACATACTTAACTCCTTTTCTAAATAATCATTCTTTTTCTTAAAAGCAAGATTTTCAGAAGTTAATATTTCATATGTTAAAGTTTGATCTCTGTAGCTAATAAACATGGTTTTAAGATATAATCTCAACTCAGTAATATCATCAGTATGAAAGGCATAAGTTTTTTGAGGTACCTTTAATTCAGCAGTTTCAGGGCTGCCATCGGCATTTTCCATTAAAGCATAGTTCACCTCATCTTCAGAATCTGAAGAGTCTGTCCAGCTTTTATTCTTTGTGACAAGTGCCTTGCCTTTGTCACTTTTTCCTTTCTTGCAGTCAGGATATATGTGGCCTCTTTCACCACAGTTGTAGAATTTGACATTTGAGTTATCTCCTCTGTCAGACTTTGCACCTTTACCTTCAGATTTTCTGAAACCTTTCTTATCAGTACTTCCACCTTTCTTGAAAAACTCTTTTCCCCTTCTGAATTTCCTGTAGACTATCTTTGTGATACCCATTACCATAAGAGTACACAATTTCATGATCTCTTCATCAGCATCTATTTCAGGTAAACTTTAAGTTTCTGAATCATCATCATCAGAACTTGATGATTCTGAATCAGACTTTATGATTAGAGCCTTTCCTTTGCCTTTCTTTAAGACAACCACTTTGGGGAATTCCTCCTCAGCCTTAAGAGCAACTGTCTTTGACTTTCTCCCATGTCTCTTGCTTCTTTGATCCATCTCAAGTTCATAAGTCTTGAGCATACCATAAATTTCATCAAGAGTAGTTTCATCAAGAGCATAGTTGTCTCTTATAATAGTAGCCTTCAAATCCCAACTTTCAGGAAGAGCTAAAAGGAATTTTAGATTTGAATCTTTAAGATCATATTCCTTGTCTACCAGTGACAGATCATTCAAGAGTTTGAAAAACCTGTCATATAAGTCAGTTAATGACTCATCACTTTTTGAGTCAAAATGCTCATACTCTTGAGTGAGTATAGTCCTCTTGTTCTTCTTGATTGCATTAGTTCCCTGGCATCTTGTCTCCAGAGCATCCCATATCTCCTTTGCAGTCTTGCAATGAATTACCCTGTTTGACATGACATTATCAATGGTACTATATATAAAATGCCTTACATTGACAATGGATAAGATATCTTCAGCTGTATACTCACTTTTCTCCTTTGGTATGGTCTTTGCTGGCTGATCTGCAACTACAACAGAGAGCTTGGTTGGCTTATGCGGTCCTTCATTAATTCTGTCAAGGTATTCTGGATCTGTAGCTTCCAAAAATATAGCCATCTTCACTGTTAGGTCCCAATGTGTTTGTAGAAGGGGGGTTGAATATAAACAATACCGAATAACTGAATTAAATGCGAAATAAAAAAATGTGAAACAAAATTCAAGTTAAATAAAAATATTATTAAACTTGAAAGGTGTTACAACAACTGTATCGATTACAAGGAATTAATCTCAAATTAATTATCACAAATTTAGAATAAATTTGACATGAACTTTTTCTATTTTTGCAATAATTAGAATCAAATGCTAAACGCGATTTGAGATTAAGTTCTAGGGATTTTGATCCGCTAGATTGTTACACAAGAACAAGATAATGATTTCTAGTGGTTTGGATTTAACTTTACTAGCTAGAAATTGTGATCTTGATTTTAGCAGAGAAGAGATGATATATTTTTCAGCTTCTGCTTTTCTTTGTTCTTGAACTGTTTTCGGATGGATGATTGACTTCTGTTGCTTCTGTTGTTTAAATAATAAAACAACCACCTGATTTGTTGGCAAGACAATCCTTTTAGCTCAGCAAGACAATCCATTGAGCTAGCAAGACAATCCATTGAGCTAGCAAGACTTTCGGTGAGACTATTGATTGAACTAGCAAGACAATCAGAATGAACTGGCAAGACAATCCTCCTCCCAGTGTAACTTTCGGTATGACAATTGAAATGACTTGGCATGACAATCGGTATGACAATCCAGATTGTCATGCTAGTTCATTTTCAATTGTCTTGCTGATTTAAACTGATTTTAATTCAAAAAACAATTCTGAAAAATCTTAATATTAATTCAGAATTAATTAATCAATTAATTCAATTAATAAATAAATAAATCTTTGCAGATATAATTTATTTTCTTAATTAAATTATATGACTTAATTAATTAATAGAGAATTAATACTAATCTTGAGCAGCAACCATTCTTCTGAAAATCTTCTGATAATCACAGTCAATTATGAATCAATTCCACCACTTCAATGTTGACACTCGATGTACTGTCTGGTTCATGAGTGACTAACTTCCGTGACGTTTCTTCATGTCTTGACTTTGATACTTTGATTTTCTTCAGATTAAATCCTTGTAATTAATGATACTCTGATGAGATCTCTGTCACTTGATTAAATCCACACTCTTGATTTATATCACTGAGGCATGATCAATTTCTTGAACTTCTTCCAGTGAGTTAATTCCTCAAGTCTGTAGATGAACCTTGTTTCTGAATCCTTTGACAGATATTACTCTGTGAGATCTCTTTTGACGGTAGATCCACTATTTACTTATTACATTCTTATTTGAGTTGAGTTGAATCCTCGAATATACAAATAGGCTATGACATATGACTTACAATCTCCCCCTATTTGTTTGTTAGACAATAACACACAAATACCTAGAGGATAACTCAACTAACAAATAAGAAAAAGATATAACACGAAATGCAAAGTAAATAGTAGAAAAGTTCTGGACTAGATTTAACATTTTCCAGATTCCAAGTAGATGTCCCTCTAGACTGAACATATCTTCAAGTAGTTCCATCTTCATTTGTACAACCACATTTCCTGTTGAGAAGCCCATATCTCTCTTGCTTCTCCCCCTATGAGAATCAACTGATTAAAGAAGATCACCTTCGTTTACCACCTCTCCCGTAAAATAGGATCCGCAGATAAAAGCTAATGGTACTCCCCTAACAGCTTCTTCCCTTACTAGAAAATCACCTTGTGTTTACCACCTCTCCCGTACAATAGGATCCGTAGTTACAAACAACAATGGTGTGGTGTAGTGTACATGTAGGATCTTTTTCTTACTCCCTGCTATTTCTCCCCCTTAGTTGAGGAATCCTCCAAACTATTACTTAAGCTTTTATCTCCCCCTTAAAGAAGGAATGTATGCCGTCGTCTGAAGGAGTTCTCATATTTAACTTGGTTGGAAAAGAAATAACAAGTAGTTTCTCTTTCTTCCTCACTATGAGTGTGTGATTCTGTTTAGTGTACCTCACATGTGTTTCACTCTTCTCTCCACTCGTGTTTACCCTCATTCTCACAAGTGTATCACTCTTCTCTCATAGATCCATAATCCAGCTGTACCTGCAAGGAAAATCACCTTAGCCATCCTTAAGGAGGTCATAGGTGGTGCAATGAGAGTTCGCAAATCCCCATCCTTGTTAAACTCGTCAGATGAATCTGAGTCATAATCTACAAGTTGCTAGTTTCCCTTTTAGGGTTCCAGATTTGAATTCTGGGAAGGTAAACAATGATCCAAAGAATTTAGCATAAAGATCAAAGTTCTCTTCTAATGCCTGTGAAGACATTTCCTTGTGACTCATCAGGTAATATCTGAATCATTGTCAACAAGTTGCCGATCTGCACCTATGTCAGATCCACTATCCGCAGATGCATCCAGGGGATTTAAGCCTGGGGAGGTAGACACTGACCACTGACATATGGCTTATGGATCAGTATCCTCTCCTAACACCTATAAAGGCAATTGGTCCATTAACGAACCTTGAACAATCGAATCTGACCTTAAAATGGTCGAAACTCTTGTTTCCATCAACTCATCCTTTGTGTGTGTAACCTCTCCTTGTGCATCAAGAATTGTTTATGTTTGAAGTGGTGACACTACATTGGATACCCTGGCCGACAGGCAAATTTCAATAGACGCACCCTGTTGAGAGAATGAATCTAGTAACTGTTTATGTGCCTTTTCAGCCATTACATCTTTTTGAGAAGATGTATGGGGGCTAGCAGTTGTCTCGGTTTAAATACTACTCATCTATGTAGGAGACAGAGCTACTGGGTTGACTATAGAACCTTCCTTATGTGGTGCACTAAGGCACTATCTCCCTCACGCTCATTCATACTACATTTAGTGGTAAGAGAGTGTTGGTTGGTTCTGTTTTTGTGTTTGTCTTTACAGTCTGGGATAGACGTTGTGGGTTTTCAACCTCATGACTGTCAATGAAAGAAAGTCATTGGAGACTGAACCTGTATCATAGAACATATGGCACTATAGAGAGATAAAATGATTTACAATAGTGATTTCAAAAGATTTTACATGAAATAAGAAATCACTAATGTAGAAAGAAGTTTGATTTTGTTTTTCAATATGAATGACTTTTTGATAAAACATTGATCACTTAGGGTAAAGTCTAAGTAATTCTCATTCATGTCAAAAGCTTACAAATATCTGCAACATAATGTTAACAAGATATCATTGACCGATACTTGTCAAGTACTTTAGATACTAATTGTTATGTTGCATAAACAATATATCACTGCACATATAAAATAATATGATTTTGCCTAATGATAAGAGAGTTAAAAATATGACGACTCTACTAGTTCATATTAAACAATAACTTCAGTTAGAGTGCCATACCATGTTCTTGACGATTGCTTGAGTAGTACACTAGTTCATACCAACCTGAAGTGAGATTGTGAAGAAGAGATTGCATAGTCCAATAGATCTGCAGCTGCAAAGTCCATGAACTGTGGTGCATTGACTTCCTCTTTTGACTCACCAACCAGGAGTACACTTGTACACATCTTACTAGAGTCCAATTCCAAGTGTAATGTACAGCAGGTGCCTGATATGTCGTAATATTCTCAAGTCTCATCACTGGTGCTATATGTTAGATACTGCTTCCTGATAATAACCTAGCACAATATACAAAATTTCACTGATAACATATCCAGCTTGCAAACAGCCATATCCCTCAGATAAACCTTTGCTGTTATCTCCAAAGGTAACCATGGGGCCAACTTTCTCAACCACATTTGATAGCAGGGCTCTATCTCCGGTCATATGTCTTCATGATCCACTGTCAAGAATCCACACTACCGGTTATACCTGTTTAATGCCCTGCACTACAAATGGATTAGACCTTCTTTGGAACCCAAACTTGGTTGGGCCCGGCATACTTGTAAAATTGTCCTTTGTCAGGCAAAACAACATTTTTAACTTTAATGGTCTCAACTTTCTCAATGACTGAACATTTGACCTTGTAAACAGCTTTAACAAATTTCTGTTTAAGCTTAGGCACAAATGTCTCCTTTCTAGCCTTAGAAGGACTAGCAGTCTTAGACCTATCATGCTTCTTGTTATTCACATGCAGACGAGGAGTAGTCTTATCATTAGACACATGCTTACCATTAAAATAAGCATACATCATATTAAAAGCACAAGACATACAATTAGCAACACCACATGATTTATGAGAGTGATTAACAGCAGGTAATTTATGCATGGTAGACATGGCATTATTGTTATCCAACTCATGTGTGTCTGAGTTAGTCTCAGTTGCTTTCACAACTTTGACTGGAACTTTCGACTCACTTGACTTGGAAACAATCTTCTCATAAGCATGATCCTCAGCACGTATTTCTTCTTGAATAACAGAAGAGGTCGCATCAAATGGTTCAGCAATTGATGCTTTATAGAGGGGTTCATCAACACCCTTAAGCACATGTGGTACTTCCCTCCCTTTAGCATAGACATGAGGAGGGGAGTTTATGCCTAATTCTCCAATAGCAGCATTGTAATCATAACCTATTCCAGATGTTTGATTAACAGCTTGCTTACTGTAGAACTCTTTAGCCTTCGAACAAGAATTGAAGTAGGCTCTAACCTTAGTCTCAAGACCGGTGATCTTGTCTTTGAGAATAGTTTCGAGTTTTATATAACAGTCAACTCTATTCTCTAGAAAAGATACCTGTTCTTTTAATTTGTCTTGATTAATATGCACAAGTCTTAATTCATTGACCTCTTTCTCAAGGTCTGTGATCTGTAAACTTAACAGTTCATTATCACGACGTGCACAATCTAAGTTACCTCTTAGATGATAAACCATTTCAGCATCAGAAAGTTTTACCTCTATTCTTGACGATGAAGCTTTTCCATCAATAGCCATAAGAGCAAGATTTCCTTCTTCTTCATCTTCACTGTCAGTATCATCCCAGCTTCTTCCCTTTGCCAGATAAGCCCTTTCAGAGTTCTTTCTTACTTGCTTTGGCTTCCTACATTTTGTGGCAAAGTGTCCCAACTCATTGCAGTTATAGCATCTAATGGTGCTTCGATCAACCATCCCTGTTTTGTACCCACCACTGCTGGTGTTAGAGGATGAAGATCCACCTTTCTGGAATTTGTTGTAGTAGGACTTGTACTTAAGCTTGGGATTCCTCCTGAATCTGACATTAGAGAATCTCTTGACAATTTGGGCCATTGATTCATCTTCCAATTGCTCCAGCTCTTCCAAGGAATAAAAATCATCACTTGATTGATTTGTAGTAGGAGGATCATATTCTGCTACTAACATATTTTCCTCAGCCTTGGAACACTGTACCATTCTCTCCAATTGTTGAGATTGCTGTTGTTGTTGACCTTCAGCTACAAGTGCAGTAGATGTGCTAACCATTCTATCCTTCCCGTAGACTTCCTTCTGTTGAATCTGCTCCAACTCATAGGTTTTTAACACTCCATAGAGCCTGTCCAAAGAAATCTCACTCAGATCTCTAGCTTCTCTAATGGCAGTGATTCTATGTTCAAGATGAGCTGGCAGTGTTAAAAGGAACTTTTTGTTGACATCCCTGATTCAATAATACTTTCCATTGATGTTCAGGTTGTTGATCAACGCATTGTACCTCTCAAACACTTCAGTAATTCCTTCTCCTGGATTTGATTTGAAATGTTCATATTCAGAGGTTAGGATTTCCAACTTGTTCTCCCTAACTTCCTCTGTGCCTTCATTAATTACCTCAATAGTTTCCCACATGTGTTTGGAATTTTTACAGTTCATCACATGTCTGTTCATCAAGGGATCAAGGGAATCAATTAATATTAATTGAAGGCTGGCATCCAAGGAGGCTTCTTCCTTCTCAGCAGGAGTAAAATCTTCAGGCTCTTTTGGATAGGTTCTAGCTATGGTAATCACAACATCATCTACTATCACCTCTGGTTCAATAACCATCGGAGTTTTTAGACCCTTCTTTAACAAGTTCAGATATTTGGGATTTGCAACTTGTAAAAATAATAGCATCTTCTTCTTCCACATGATATAATTTTCTTTATCAAATAGTGGAATTTTAACGGTTCCAACTTTTTGTGAAGTCATTATGAATTTTTGAATAAATAAAAATTCAAGGAGTTGAAAAATCACAAAAGTCTAGGATCTTGATTTGTTCGTTAATCAGAAGGCTCTGATACCAATTGTTAGGTCCCAATGTGTTTGTAGAAGGGGGGTTGAATACAAACAGTACCGAATAATCGAATTAAATGCGGAATAAAAAAATGTGAAACAAAATTCAAGTTAAATAAAAATATTATTAAACTTGAAAGGTGTTACAACAACTGTATCGATTATAAGGAATTAATCTCAAATTAATTATCACAAATTTAGAATAAATTCGACATGAACTTTTTCTATTTTTGCAATAATTAGAATCAAATGCTAAACGCGATTTGAGATTAAGTTCTAGGGATTTTGATCCGCTAGATTGTTACACAAGAACAAGATAATGATTTCTAGTGGTTTGGATTTAACTTTACTAGCTAGAAATTGTGATCTTGATTTTAGCAGAGAAGAGATGATATATTTTTCAGCTTCTGCTTTTCTTTGTTCTTGAACTGTTTTCGGATGGATGATTGACTTCTGTTGCTTCTGTTGTTTAAATAATAAAACAACCACCTGATTTATTGGCAAGACAATCCTTTTAGCTCAGCAAGACAATCCATTGAGCTAGCAAGACAATCCATTGAGCTAGCAAGACTTTCGGTGAGACTATTGATTGAACTAGCAAGACAATCAGAATGAACTGGCAAGACAATCCTCCTCCCAGTGTAACTTTCGGTATGACAATTGAAATGACTTGGCATGACAATCGGTATGACAATCCAGATTGTCATGCTAGTTCATTTTCAATTGTCTTGCTGATTTAAACTGATTTTAATTCAAAAAACAATTCTGAAAAATCTTAATATTAATTCAGAATTAATTAATCAATTAATTCAATTAATAAATAAATTAATCTTTGCAGATATAATTTATTTTCTTAATTAAATTATATGACTTAATTAATTAATAGAGAATTAATACTAATCTTGAGCAGCAACCATTCTTCTGAAAATCTTCTGATAATCACAGTCAATTATGAATCAATTCCACCACTTCAATGTTGACACTCGATGTACTGTCTGGTTTATGAGTGACTAACTTCCGTGACATTTCTTCATGTCTTGACTTTGATACTTTGATTTTCTTCAGATTAAATCCTTGTAATTAATGATACTCTGACGAGATCTCTGTCACTTGATTAAATCCACACTCTTGATTTATATCACTGAGGCATGATCAATTTCTTGAACTTCTTCCAGTGAGTTAATTCCTCAAGTCTGTAGATGAACCTTGTTTCTGAATCCTTTGACAGATATTACTCTGTGAGATCTCTTTTGACGGTAGATCCACTATTTACTTATTACATTCTTATTTGAGTTGAGTTGAATCCTCGAATATACAAATAGGCTATGACATATGACTTACATTCACTTTCCATATGGGGTACTCAGAAGGTCTCAGTATGGGAACCCTAATAGTCTCATATCGACTGTGGATTTGAGTCTTTTGAGTTTCTTCAGTTTTGGAGGGCTTAATTGGATTTTCTGCTTCTTTAGACATGATTGTTTTGGATCTTTACTGTATGTGTGTTAACAGATAAGCTCTGATACCACTTGTTAGGACACACAACACTGTAGAATGGGGTTGAATACAGTGTATAATACAATCAAATCAATTTCGAACACAATTAACAGTAAACAGATATATTCAATATAATAAACTCTGTTACAATGGAACTGTTCTCTCTCAGTGATGAACAAATATCACGAGAGCTGCTAGGTTACAATGTATGATCTTCTCGATAATGATAACACATATAATGTAAACATATGTCTGTGTTTATATAGTACACAGTTACAAGATAACTTCTAATTGATATGGAATATAATTCTGTCTCCTAAAATATATCAATCAGATATCTTATACAATTCTTTCAATCCTCTAACTCTTTCCATGCATATCTTCTTTTGGTATTAGTCTTGATCTTCTTTCCTGTAAATCAGCTTCCTTCCTTAACTATTAGTCCTCCCGTACTTAAGTTCTGATATCCATCTTCTGATATTTATCTTCTGATAATCTAAGTCCTGATATCCTTAGGTTCTGACTTCCAACAAGTACTAATTCTAGTAAGTACTGATATTTCCTGTTTGTTAAGATCTGGAAACTAAACATGAAACATATTAGACATGACATCTCAAATATATCTAACATATATCAAAGAAAGAAGAAAGGTCACTGAATCATTTCTAAAACTTATACTTTCCCATTCTAATATGATCTAAATCTTAAAACTACTATTCCTAGTTGACTATTCCTATCCTGTGTGATCTCCCTATCTTATCCTAATCCTATTGTGCTTATTTTTAGGGACCAAACCTACAGCTCTGATGCCAAACCTGTAACGCCCTCTAGAACCGGGGTATAAGTCTAGGGGTTACTAGCTAATCACCAAACCTGTACAACCTGAATAATAATAACAATGAAATATATATCTAAACCCCTTTAATACTAACCAGGATCTTTTTAGGTTGAAGTATAAAAACAAGAACCACTAACTACTTTATTACAAACCAAATTTAAAATCTTACAAACTCTCTTTATTACAAACCATTGTCTAATCAGTTTTAAACTAAGTTCATCTTTTAGTCAAACACACACACACACACAAACTATCTACACTCCACCTGCTCGGGCAACTCAAAGCTTTCTTCCTGGATTGGGATCAACACCTTGGGTATGAGAGGATCCCGAGGATTGACCCGCTTCTTTACCACTCGAGTCCTGATGGGTTTCATATTCCTTCTTAACTGAAAACAATAAGGTGAATAACAACAAAAAGGGGTGAAACAAAAATTGCTCAACAAGTCTGCAAGATATAAACAATGTTAAGCAGTTTAAATGAATCAGTAATCTGGGTACATCTGCAAAGATTTAACCCCGCGAGAATAGAAAGAAGGCCACTGCTGGCGAATATAAATGAACTAAACTGGACACAAATTCGCATCTATACCCTGCTGATCAGCCAGGATACAGTACAGATCTATATCTCACTATATAGATCCAGTCGGGCACCCAGGCTCTACGGCCCATCTCAAGTATCCGATTACGACCCGGTCCTTAGGATTAAGTAAAACTTAATCCCTAAAACATTACTATCCAGTCCATGGAATAGCAACCGGAACAATCGGTATGCTTTGATATATTCTAATCACTAGCACATACCAATGTGTATGTATAACAATTGGAATATGAATAAGGAATCCAAAGGAAAAGGAGAAATCAAGAATCAAAATGAAATATGAATCAGAGAATAACAAGTGTGTATTAGTTTTTATAAATAAAAATCAAAAGAGTGCAAGCGTGATATGAATCGGAAGAAATATCACTATTCTAAAATTAGAATAGGGGAAAACTTGCCTTCTGCGCGACTCACTTCAAGTATGTCACCTTTGTCTATCACCGGCTCAACCTGCCTTGCTGGCTTAGCTTCTGTTAGAGAAATAGACTGATTTAGTCATTTTGTACTTCAATTGCGTCTCGAACCAACTTCACATCATTTCTATTTTCTACCCATGCGCATATTATTGACTCATATATTATTTATTAACAAGCAAGACTCGACCATCCACATAATACACATAAGCACATAAGCCACATAATCATTTTTATGTTTAAAATAATTTTTAGAATCAAAATCGACTCGCTGTTCGCTTAATTGATCCTTACCTGACTCGTTTCCTATTTTTCGGGATTTATTGGACTCGTCTCTGCATGCGGTTCGGCTTATAATCAAATAAATAACAAGGGTCAACTAGTTTATAGAATAAATTAGGTTTTAATATTATTTTTAATGAAAATAATTCATTATTTGAGTCTAAGGGCTTTCGTTTCGCTCGAACCAGAATAATGGTCTAATTAATACCAATTAAATACAGATAAATCAATTTATTATTCAATATAAATAATTATTACTAATTATTAAACCCTAAAATAATTTTTAAATAATTATTTAAGAAAAAACATAACTGAAAATGATTTTTCTATAATTTTTGGAATTAAAATGAGTTTATTATAATTTATTGAAAATTATTTGATTAATTAATAATCAATTATAAATAATTAATCATAATTAAATAAACCTTAATTATATTTTTAAATTATTATTTAATATTTTTTGTATTTTAAAATAAATAATCCTTAATTGTTAGATTTAATTACAAATAATTACAATTAATCACAACTTATTACTATTTATACAACTAAATTGATCATTTACGAATAATTATTCGATACGAATAACTATTACGACATTCTTTGAATAAATAGACTAACGCTCGGATAATAATCCAAATTATCAATCATCTACTCATATAAATACGAGTTACTCGTATTATTCGGTTAATTATCGAATTATTATTCGAATTATTCGATATATTTAATCTTTATTTATTAAGTAATTACTTAATTATTAACTAATAGATAAATAAATAAACAATTCAATAACTACTTAAATAATTAAATAAATAATTAATTTCAAATTTCTAAATTAATAAAATATTTTAGAAATTAATTATAACATTTTTCAGAATTAAAAACTAATTTTAATTGGTTTTTGGAATTTATAAAACTGATTTTTGATTTAATAAAATATAAATAAATAATTAAATAATCGAAAACATAAAACAGAAAAACGGATTGGGGCTTTTAGGATCAAACCCGGGTTGTGTCCCGGGTCGAAACTGGGTCGACCTCGGGTCACTAAGGACAGCCGCCATGGCTGCCCAGAAACCGGCTCCGACGAGCTTTTCCGTCCAAAGTTCGGCGACCCAATTTACGATCCCAGAACATCGTTGCTTCATGTTTTTGATGCCAACAGATTCCCCACAACTGCAGCTCGCCTTCTACCGCAACCACGCCGTCCAAACATCTATCCTCTTCCATCTCCGGCAAATTCCCGATCCCCCCCGGTGAAGTTCATCTGGAAACGTTTCTTACCAAATCGTAAACCAAACTCAATGATTTATATATGGAATCGAAGCTACTGAGTACCATAAACGATCCCATAATCAACAACAATCAAAATCATTTATAATTTATCAAAACCGAATTCAAAAATTGCTAAAAACCAAGAACTCGGGAACTACCTTCTTGGAGTTATACGAATCAATTAACCATGCAAAATCATTCCTCAACTTGATATTAAGCTATACAACTCATCAAAAAAACAAACGATTCTTAAATTACAAACGCCTAATTAAAGCATAAACCCCAAAAATAAAATTGAAAAATGACGCAATTAAACATGAAATTGATAGCTAAATCAGAAAGTAGAGATCAAGAGCTTTCAATCGACTACTTACATGAACGATTTGGATAACGGAATCACGTTGAAATTGCTGCTGGGATTCAAGAACTCAAGAACCCTAATTTCTGGAAATTTGGGGGAAGTTTTGAATTTTTTTGATTTTTAATTAATTAATTAATAATAATTAGGCTATTTATAGTAGTAAAATTAATACTCCTAATTAAAATTAAGGCCCTAATTCTACATCATTTAAAATTAATTGGCCCCTAATTTTATAATTTTTTAGTATTAAAATTTAATTTATAAATATTTTATATATACAATATATATGCCAAAATTTTCAAAAAATTGTGAATAATGCAAAAATACAAATTTATGGTATAAATGAAAGTCCTATAATTTTATAAAAATAAAAATGTGATTTTTGTGGGGGTTTTTAACACCCACTAGGGCCCGGAAAAGTCATTTTTTGTGAAACGAGAAAATTTGTAAAATACCTAGATGTTCAAAATAATGCGATGGTACAAGCCGTTTGATGAAAAATAAGGCCCATTATTTTATTTGAAATATCAGCTATAAAATCATGATTCGGGTCGTATAACCTTTGATATGAAAGCTATAAATGAAAAATAAAATATCTGAAAAATACTTTGAAAATACCTGGACGATACAGAATGCACGTAACACATAGCAATTAGGGTTTTACAGCTAATTACACATAAATGACACATTAACACAGATAATTTATTATAAATATGATATAATACAGATGTAATTTTCCCAGACGTTACAGTCTACAGTTACTACAATGCATCACTCACTTAATACTGAACCTTTGTAGTAAAACTTCTGGAGATGGTGTGGCTTGACTTCTGCTACCTCATCCCCACTCCTCTCTCATCATCATTTCTTTTGGCCTTCCTCTTAGTTTTTAGGAATATTAGGAGGCAACACTGGTTCAGTTGAGTGAAAATCCCAATATTTTTTCCCTTTCATAGCTTCAAGTGAAAATTTATAAGTAGCAAGGTATCCCTTTTGTAGTACTCAGATACATAGCCCACTGATTCTTGCCTCCTTGAGTGGATAACAACAATAGCATGATGACATGGTATGTCTGTCAGATCATACATTCTGCAGTCACAAGTGCCTTTCTCCAAATCAACTGTTACAGATCTTGTTCCACTCTTTACTTGAAACTTCTTGGCCCCATCCCAAGCAGCAGACCATTTCCTTGATTCTGTGACAAGCAAATCCAGTTTCTTCTTAATTTTGAGACATAGTTGGAGATTAATATTCAACATCTCATCCCTTCTTGCAGTCATTCTTGTTATCAGCTTATAGTGAATCTCTTGTAGCATTGTAGCAGTGGCATAAACCCAGTCCACACAATATTTTGTGATAAAATTAAGTACATATTGAGAGGGCACTTAATATAAAGAGTTAAGTGTTGCTCAGTAAAGATACAATTGTTTAAGGGGGTTGGATACAATTGTATAAATGTTTCAAACAAGTAATAAAATATAATAGCTTTTTATATATCTGATAAAAACTATTAAAAAATCACTAAAGAAATACTGATGTTCTTGAGAGCTGCTAGGTCGAATCATCCTCGAGAGTTGTTCACTAAGTGAAGACCTAAACTGTGTTTATATACTACACAGCTACAACAGATTAATATAAGATATACATTATCAAAAACTAACTGAAACTGATACATATCTTAAACTAAACAGATAAAGTCCTATCTCTCAGACATAACATATATCTGCTTCACATTATAAGGAACAGAACAAATCTTCTAATGCTGACTGTCTTCAAATATTGATGTCATACAAATCCTGATGACATACCAAATCCTGACGGTACATCAGATCCTGATGACATCCGAACAGCCAGATCCTGAGCTTCTTCTGATCATTGAGAATTCAATATGTAACAATCTCCCCCAATTTATGCTTAATGCAATGAAGCATAAATTACATTCTCAATGATGCCAAAACCAATCTAGAAAATGTACAAGGAGTAAAGCTTACTTCAGTATCTTCAGATAACTGACAGTTGTTCCAAGTAAGTTCTTTAACCTTTCTTCCTCCTTGTCTCGTAGGACTTTAACAAGCTTTTTCTTCAACTCTCTCTTCTTTTCAGTGTCTTCTCCAAGTTGATAGATAGCTGATCTTAACTTAGAAATTGAGCTTTTGCTTATCTCAAGATCACCAATCAACATGAAGCTTAAACTGACATCTTCATGATCAGGACTGAAGGATAACTGAGGACTATTGAGAAAAACTTTTAGCACTACAGCTCCCTTTTTCATCTGCATTTCTTGACCAGTATAAGTTATGTACTTAGGAACATAATCACCATTGTATTTATCATCTTTTGTCATGACTCTTCTTCTGATCATTTCAAGTATCATAGAAGACCAGTTTCTGGTGACTTTGTTCTCAACTCTAAGAAGATAGTGAATATATTTCAATTCTGTCACAGTCTTCATTAAGAGTTGCTGCAATGTAAAGCTTTTTACTTTACCATCTCTGAAAAAGTACAGAATCTCTTCTCTGGCATCATTATCATTTATCTTTCTATGAACAATCTTCACAGCTTTAACTTTCTCAAGATGTGAAGGAGAAATTATTTCACCAAGATTTTCTGTCAGAGTATCTGTATCAAGCAGATCAGATTCCAAGATCTCCATGCTTGAATGACCAATGCCTCCTCTGGTTCGAGATTTGATAAGTTTCAGTTTTTCATTGTATACCACCCAAGAAGGCTTCTTGATGGACTTATCAACATCTTCCTGTTCCGAGATAGAATCTCTTAACCCAGCTGACACAAATTCAACATGCTTGAAGCCTTTAGAATAGTTGAATACATGGATGTCTTTCCATCTTCTATTTTTCTTGCCGAGAGGAACATACCTTGAAGATAAATTATCAGTCTTCCCTTCTGCTTTATGCCATAGCTCCCTCTTTGATTTTAAAACTCTCTATAAATATTCTTTACATGCTTGATCAGCTTCCCTTCTATTAATCTTTTCTTTTTTATCAGCCTCTGAAATACGAGGAGTGATTACCAGAGAAAGAGCTGACTCATTTAATGCTTTGATCACTTTTTCATTAGAGTTAAAATCATTTATCAGGTTCACAACATCAGGATCTGCTTTTATCTTAGGATTTGTGTCTACATCATGAGTTACATTCTGATTTACTGTATCTGCTTGATCAATGTTAGTGACTGATCTTTTTTTTTGGTACAATCAACTCTTCTGGCTTATGAACTTCTTTATCTTCTTCATTTCCTTGTACAGGAACATAACCTTCTCTGGATAGAAAATTCAGAAAAGTAGAGTTGAATGCAGTCACTTTCCTTGATTCAGAAGTTCTTTCACCTCTTCCTCTTCCTCATCCTCTTGCTCTTGCACATCTACCACCTCTTCTTCCTCTTCCTTTAGAAGTGTTAGCTTCAGCTTCAATTTGAGCCAAAAGCTCCTTTTGTTGCATAACTGCTTCTTCAGGTGTTAGATTAGGAAATTCTTGAGTTATATACCTATGAGCACTCCTAGCATTTTTTTGCTCAAACTTCTTGTCTTTGTAGTACAAGACAATCACTTCACCTATTTCCTTATGTCTGTAAGGAAATAACATCCATTTAGCTTCTGCTAAATTTGAGATTGTAATGTCATCATCCTCAGGAGCACCAACAGTATTCTTGTGCTTGGCTTTATAAGCACCAGTAGACTTTCTTTGTCCTGAAGAATCATTCTTCTTGGAATGTTGAAGTTGTTGAGCAGTAGAAGCAATTTTAACATTTGAACTGGATTATTCATATCACCATCATCATTAATATCTTTATCCTTTGTCTGAATAGAATCTGGTGTACATTTTATAGCAATTATCTTCTCCCCCTTTTTGGCATCAGTATTTGAAAGAAGAGAAAACAGAGCATCCAGTTTGTCACTTATAGAAGAAACCTTGTCTTCCAAGGAGGAAAGTCTAGAGGCCATGCTGTCTTGAGATTTAACAACATCTTTGATGGTATTTTTCACACTTTTGATTTCACCTGAGTTAGGTGTGTGAAGCAAAAATCCATCAATTTTCTCTTTGACACCAACATGAGACTTCTTCATTTCATCAAGTTCAGAGTGAATTCCTTTAACAGATATAGTTGTGGCCTTAAGATACAACTTCAGATCAGGAGTTTGAATTTTATCATAAGCACGGTGAATGTGTGCAGGCCAATAGCAGATGAGATAGAAGTATTTGCAAGTCTCCATTTATAATCACATTCTGTCTGTCTGAAATACTGAGCATCATGATTGTAATAAGAAGGATTTTCAGTGAAGTGCGAAGAAGAACCAACATTTGACTTCTTAGATGCATCAATTGCAGACTTAAGCTGAGCAGTATCAGGATCATCGTCATCACTATCATTGTTAGAGTCAGACAAGCCATCAGAAGAATGTGCAGAATCAGGAAGAATTGCCTTGCCTTTATCTAGATTCTTTACAAGAGATGCCTGTGGCTGATGTGATCCTGAAGGTGATTCCTCAAGTGGAAGTGATGAAAGTGGAGGAACAAACAACACATTATGATGCTTTTTCAAACTAGCAACTAGTAATGGATCATCAATTGTAGCTAGTGTAGTTGAAGGATGACTCTCAGTAGGAGCTGATGCATCATCAGGATTTGATCTGTCAGGAGAAGTTGAAAGACCAGCATCATTACGTTGAACGGATGGTTCTTGTGAAGTCTGAGACATGTGAGCTGAATCAACAATGCTTGGTAAAGGTTCTTGTGTGCTCTTCTCAAAAATAGGATCATCAATGATTGCATCCACTCGTGATAGTATCTCCTGATGAGTTTGCTTTTCCTGAAGTAGTTGAACAGAGTCTGCAAGAAGATCACTCTGAGCAATATTAACAATGATTTGTGCAGCCTCAGTGTCATCTTCCCTTTGAGAAGATGGTTCTTGTGTGACTGGATGTGCTGCAGTTGCTAAATCTCTTTGAGACCTAGGTTCTTATGTACCAACATCCTTGTCAAGAGGCTGAGTCTTCTTCTTCTTTCTAATATATCCAACTACTTCTTCACTTCTTCTTTTCAACCGACTCTTTGCAGTTTTCTTGTGTTCAGCAGCTGTTTCAATTACTGGAAAATTGTCAAGCAGAGCACTAGCATCAGTAGTTGGCTCCTTGATTCCAATAGTGTCAATCAAGTCATCAGGATTTTGATCAATGGACTTCTTGATTTTTGACAGGGACCCTATTGGCATCTGATCATCTGATTCAGAATCTTCTTGAATGATCAGTCTTTTTTTCTTGATTGGAAAGCAGTCTTCTTTCTTCTCACTCTCACTCAGTGAGACTTGTTTAGCTTTCTGTCCAGATGTGACAGATTTTTTAAACAACCTTTTCTTTGTTACAATTGATGTCTTTTGAGAGACAGCATAGGAGGCTAATTTAGAGGCTTGTTGTGATTGTTGTTTGGAAGAAGAAATGCTTGAGTTAGAAACAAGATGGTTGACTTCTTGATTCTTAGCATCAGGAATTGTAACAGAGGTGCCAGCATCAGGATTTGCAGGCACTTGTGTAGGAGTGGGTCTATTTCTCAATGGAAATTTCCTAACCTCTCTAGGAAAAAAGGGTGGTCCTGAAAATTTATTCTTTTCATCCCTTTTGATATGATCAGTGATTGCTTTTTCAGAAATTTGAAAAACAGGGAGTAATTCATCATCATCAAAAATATCATTAGGGCATAGATAAGTGAAAATCAGTTGTAAAAATCTATTATACCCTATTACTCCTGAAGCATCTGCTATCCTAGCAATTATGAACTATAATATAGTATTACCATAATTAAAATTACCAGAGTTAAGAAGAGAGTACCCAATTCTAAGGGAAGTGGATGGAAGAGCATCAAAGTTAGTTGTCTTATTCAAGAAACATGTACTGATGCAGTCAAAGAAAAAATTCCACTCTCTTTTCAGTTTAGTCCTGACCAGTTTTCCAATGGTTGTGATTTCTCCTTGATAGCCTAAAGTCCTTAGCATATCAAACAGCTACTCATTGGTGTGAGTATCAGGAGCACCATTAAGAGCATGCAATCTCAAAGCTTGAAGCAGAATGTTAGCATCAACTTCATATCTTTGGTCCTTATACTCAAAAGAAAAGTCAGTATGTGTTGAGTTTACCACTGCTATGTTCCTGACCTGCATGACAGCCCTGTATGACACCTTAACATGATTTGTGAGAGCATATCCAATTGGACATAGAAGGAGAAAATCCTGAATATCATGAAAAGATGATGGTAGTTGCTGATGAGTAAGAAGAGTTAAGTAATTGTTAGTGCCAAATGTGTTTCCATGAATGATTGTGGTTTGACTGAAGATTGGTGAAACTTCAAAAGTTGTCATGATGTGAATAGCTTGTGCGAGAGAATAAATATGAGATGTGTGTAGTGAAACTATGTGTACGATGAATGGTGTCACATAATTTCTTCTGGTTTTATAGCTTCACTATTCAGAAATATGTTTAACACACTTGTATGAAGAAGGTAACCTAGCGAATTTGACTTCGAACATGAAACAATATCTGAGTAATTGATTTTAACGTTGGAGGAAATTGCGGAAGTAAATACAAAATAAATACAGTTATATCAAGACACAACTGTAGAAATTTGTTTATCTGATAATCCACCAATAATCATTAATTAAGTGGGACACTTAATTATAACAATAAAGCTTACTTAGAGATTGATTAACACTAATAATCTGAATTAGAACGTGCTGACTTGTTATCAGGATTTGTGACCTTTCTTCTGTCAGGATTTGATTAACTAAGGATATGTCGATTCAAATTCAACATTTGTTTTTCAAAGCATCACAAATTATTAGTAACCACAATTTTAATCAAAACATGCATCAAGAAATACAGTTCAAGTAGATGAAGTAAAGATTAATAGGCTTCAACCAAAACATTCACATGCACATAATACGAGATAAACAAAGACTAAATCTTGCAATCAAAAGAAATTTCATTAATATATCAAAAGAGTACATTTTATGAAATTTGTAGATTACATGCAAAAGATTACAAGATAATCCTAGTCTAAGATGGTGAACATCAACAACCTTGGTCTAAGAAGCCTGACAAAGCTGATGGTGAAGAGATACGGATGGATGATGTTTACTTCTTCTTCCTACTTTCAACAAAGAGAACAACAAGATGATTTTCTCCTGCTGTTTAAGATTGTCGAGATGAAATTCTCTTTGGAAAAACAAAAGATCATTGTTGATGTTGTCTGGAAGTTGAATCTAAATGTCGTATGAAATGTTGTTGATGGGATATGAAGCCTGGATTCCATTTCGAAAAATGGTCACAGTACTTGTACCATAGCAGTAAAACCATCTGGGGTTTGCCATTGGTTGAGAGAAATAGAAGGATGTATTTTTACTGAAGCATGAGTAGTCATTTAAATAACCAAGAGAATATCAAGAGACTAAGAGACTGAAGAGTTAACTTAATGAATTAACCAAAAGATTTCTTTTTAAGGCGCGTCTCCCTAGACCGATGTGTAATGATGACAGTGATATATTTATTCGAATATGCACAACTAGCAAATAAATTCACTTAATTTATCATGCATATAAAATAGAATACATCAAATACTTCTGGTGTAATATCTAAAAATCACAGCACTTAGGACATATCAGGATTGATCATTATACATCAGGATTTGATCAAATAGATAAAATAAAAATTTACTTGTCCCAATTAACCATACCAAGTTCATTCACAAGTTTTGTAAATGTTGCTTCAGGTAATGGCTTTGTGAAGATATCAGCCAGCTGCAGTTCAGTAGGAACAAAATGAAGCTCTATGGTTCCTTCCATGACATGCTCTCTTATGAAGTGATATCTGACACTGATGTGCTTTGTAAGAGAGTCTTGTTCCGGATTTCCTGTCATAGAAATAGCACTTTGATTATCACAATAAATAGGAATTTTTGAGAATGATAATCCATAGTCCATGAGCTGATTTCTCATCCATAACAACTGAGCACAACAACTCTCAGCTGTAATATATTCAGCCTCATCAGTTGAAGTAGAAATAGATTTCTACTTCTTGCTGAACCATGAGACTAATCTGCCTCCCAAGAACTGACAACTTCCTGATGTACTTTTCCTGTCTATTTTGCATCTAGCAAAATCAGCATCTGAATAACCACATAATGCATAATCAGCTTCTCTTGCATACCAAAGTCCAAGAGAAATAGTACCCTTGAGGTATCTGTAAATTCTCTTTACTGCAATAAGATGTGGCTCCCTTGGACTTGCCTAAAATCTTGCACACAAATAAGTGGCAAAGATAATGTCTGGCCTGCTAGCAGTTAGATATAACAGAGATCTAATCATACCTCTGTAGGTTGTCACATCAACTACTGTACCTTCATTTGGATCAAGTTTTGCAGCAGTTGCCATAGGAGTACTTGCAGTTGCACTTTCTTGCATATTAAACCTCTTTAGGATTTCTTGTGTACTTGGACTTATTGATATAGATGCCATTATCAGTCCGTTTAATCTGCAAGCCTAGGAGGTTACTCATCTCTCCCATCATACTCATTTGATATCTTGATTGCATCAACTTTGAAAACTTATTACACAGTGCTTGATTAGTTGATCCAAAATGATATCATCAACATAAATTTGAACTAAAAGCAAATCTTTACCTTTTATTTAGATAAAACAGGGTTTTATCTATTGTACCTCTTTTGAATCCACTTTCAAGTGGAAACTGAGCAAGAGTTTCATACCATGCTCTAGGTGCTTGCTTCATTTCATAGAGTTCTTTATCAAGTCTGTAAATATAATCAGGATGTTTAGGATCCACAAATCCTGGTGGTTGTTCAACATAGACTTCTTCTTCAAGTTCTCCATTGAGAAATGCAATCTTGACATCCATTTGGAAGACTTTGAACTTCTTGTGAGCTGCATATGCCAAGAAGATTCTGATTGCTTCCAACCTAGCAACAGGAGCAAATGTCTCATCATAGTCAATACCTTCCTGTTGAGAATATCCCTTTGCCACCAATCTTGCCTTGTTTCTGATGATTGTTCCATCAGAATCAGTCTTATTTCTAAAGACTCACTTTGTGCCCACAATTGACCTGTTCTTAGGTCTAGGAACCAGCTTCCACACTTCATTTCTTTCGAACTCATTCAATTTTCTTGCATAGTCATGACCCAGTCTGCATCCTTGAGTGCATCTTCTACTTTATTTGGCTCTTCTTTTGAAAGTAGATTATGATATAAACATTCATTCTGAGTTGCACTTTTTATCTTTACATCATCATCAGGATTTCCAATGATCAGATCAGGAGTATGATCCTTAGTCCATTTTCTGGCACTGGGAAGTATCCTTCTGGAACTAGATGCCCCCCTGAATTGTATGCCTCATCAAATCCATTTGAGGCTCCCCTTGAATCTGTTGGGTTATTTCCTGATGAATTATTGAGACTTGACTCATGTTCTTCTGATGTTGAATCAGCATTGGATTGAGAAGAACTTTGAGATGATTCTTCAGTGTTAGTATCATCAACTGACCCTTGCTGTTGCTCCACCTCAACTTGTGCAGGCTCATTAGCACAATGATTATCTTCAGAATCTGAAGGAGTGTCAGGATTTGGATCATTAGGATTTGACAGTTCATTAGAGTTTGATCCAGATTCCAACAATGCTTTTTCATTTGCAAAGATTAAACTTTCATGAGTGTTTTCTTTAAAACCAGGAATCTTCTTATCATCAAAAGATACATTTATGGAGACTACTACAGTGTGTGTTCTTAGATTGAACACTCTGTAAGCTTTTGATGGTGAGTATCCAACAAAGATTCCTTCATCAGCCTTTGATTCAAACTTTCCAAGCTGATCAGTACGAGTTCTCAAGAAAAAGCACTTACATCCAAATACATGAAGATGTTTGAGAGTGAGCTTCTTTTCTTTTAGCATTTGATAAGGAGTAACACCATGTCTATTTATCAGAGTGACATTCTGAGTATAACATGCTGTGTTTAGTGCTTCAGCCCAGAAGTAAGTGGGTAGTTTTGCTTCTTCTAGCAGATTTCTGCCAGCTTCAATTAAGGTTCTGTTTTTCCTCTCAATAACACCATTTTGTTGAGGTGTACCAGGAGCTGAGAATTGTTGTTCTATGCCTTTGTACTTGCAGAATTCCTCCATCTTTGAGTTCTTGAATTCAGTGCCATTATCACTTCTCAGGATTTTCACTTTGTGGGTAAATCCATTTTTAATTTGCCTTATGTGGTCCAGAAGAATTTCTGGAGCTTTATCTTTCCTGTGTAGAAAATAGACCCATGTATATCTAGTGAAATCATCAATAAATACAAGTGTGTACCTTTTCTTGTTGATGGACATTATGTTCACTGGTCCAAAAAGGTCCAGGTGCAGCATGTGATATGGCTCAGAGATAGAGAATTCTGTTTTGCTTTTGAAAGATACTCTTCTTTGTTTATACTTTTGGCAAGCATCACAAAGACCATCACTTGAGTATAACATGTTTGGAAATCCTCTTACATGCTCCTTCTTGGAAAGTTCGTTGATTGAGTTGAAATTGAGATGTGAGAGATTCTTATGCCATTTCTAGCTCTCATCTACTGATGCCTTAGAGATAAGGCAAGTAGCTTCCTATTCAAGACTTTCGTGTAGCCTTGCTTCATAAATGGTACCATGTATGTATCCTATCAAGACAATTTTCTTTGATTTTTTATGAACAACTTCGTAGTGTGAGTCATAAAATACAACATGATAACCTCTGTCAGTGATTTGACTGATGCTCAGAAGAATATGCTTCAGTCCTTCCACCAGAGCTACATACTCTATTGCTACCTTTCCAATTATCAAGTTGCCATATCCCAGAGTATGTCCTACATTTCCATCTCCATAAGATACATCTGGGCCAGCCTTCTTCTCAAATTCTGACAACAGGGATTTATTTCCAGTCATGTGTCCTGGACATCCACTATCCAAGACAAGTGTATTTTTCTTGTTACCCTGCGATCAGAAGAATAATTAATTAGAAGGATTTTTAAGGACCCACACTTGTTGGGTCCTCTTTTTGGACAACTTAAGCCTATGTGTGTCAGGAGTACTTTTGACAGTCTTTCCTTTGTCAGGATTTGTCTTGTCAGAAGCAAGTTTAGTAAAATTAACAGAACTAATCACACAAGCAACTTTATTAAACTTAGGCAAAGGTTCATAGTAATTGTGATACAACTTGTGATAAGAACTACAAGTATAAATCGAATGCCAACTACTACCACATTGAAAACAAGGATTTTGTGGTTTATAAAATACTGATGTACCCCTAACATCAGACTCAGGAATAGCAGTTTTCCTTTTCTTATTCCTCCTGCAATCGATAGCAAGATGATTAGTATTTCCACAGTTAAAACAAGTTTTCCTAGGACCATTGGGAACAACCTTGTAATTTGAATTCTTAGAAATACATTGCTTACCATTCCTGTTTCTTTTACGACTCTTTACTTGAGGTTTGTCAGTAACCTCAGATATTTTCTTTTTCAATTGTCTTGTTGTCAAAAGTCCGATGTTCTTTTCTTTCTTAACGGACTTAATGGTTTCCTTTCTTTTCTTTCTTTGAGTTTTATCATTTACCAGTTTTTCTTGTGATACTGATGTTGAACCCTTTTCAAAAGTGGATTTGGGTTCATCAGCTTCTGATGAAATAAACTTAACAGGAGTTTTAAGAGAAATTTTATTTTCAGTGTCAACATCCTTAATTCCATCTTTATAGCCTAGGCATTCTTTCCAATTTTTCTTTGAGATCATCTCATGAACCTTTTTGTCTGAATCAGTCCAGCCTTTAAGGGTTTTTTTTCATTTTCTAGATCCATTTCTAACATATTGTATCTAGCCTCAAGAATCTTAACTGTATGTTTAGTTCTTTCACATCCTTTCTTCAAATCTATCTGATGTATTAAGTTAGACTCTAATTGATCATTCCTAGATTTCAAGGTCTTAATTTCAGTATCAAAAGAGAAGAAAGGAGTTTGTACCTTAGGCTCAAAAGCAGCAGGATCATCAAGACTGGCCATCAGTGCATAGCATGTGTTTTCACCTTCAAAGTCAGAGGAGTCCATCTAATTTTTGCTTGAAGTGATCAAGGCTTTGCTCTTCCCTTTATCATTCTTTGTTTTCTTGCACTCTGAGGCAAAGTGACCAGGTTCATCACAGTTGTAGCACTTGATCTTTGTCCTGTCTAGCTTCCCAGCTTTAGAGTCCTTTTCATCTTTTCTTCCAGTTGACTTCTTTTCACCTCCAGTGAACTTCTTCTTGAAGCTTTTGTTGTTCCTAGACTTCCTGAATTACATTCTCCTGAAGCCCTTAACCAGAAATGCGGCCATTTACATGATATCAGAATCTGTCATGTTCTCATCAGTATCATCATCAGGATTTGATGATGAATCATCAGTATCTGATTCTGAAAAATTGTTCTTCTTTGGTACAGCTCCAACAGACTTTTCTTTTGAAGCTTTATCATTCACTTTCAAAGCAACAGATTTCCCTTTGCTGCTTTTCCTCTCTCTCCTTTGCCGAACCTCCAAATCATGAGTTCTCAATATGCCATAGACTTCATCCAAAGTAATTACATCCAGATCATACTGATGTCATATGATTGAAGTCCGAGTCTCCCATTCTTCACTCAAAGCTCTCAAAAACTTGGTGTTTGAATCCTCTCGATCATACACCTTTCCCACCAAAGACAGATTGTTTAGCAGAGTCAGAAATCTGTCATAGATGTCAGTGAGATTTTCATCAGGCTTGGCCTCAAAGTGTTCATATTCTTGAATCAGAACAACCCTTCTGTTCTTCTTGATTTCCATGGTTCCTTGACATTGAGTTTCAAGAGCATCCCAGATTTTTTTGGCAGTCTTGTAGGCTATGACCCTGTTTGACATCACAGAATCAAGACTATTATGCAAAATGTTTCTTACCTTTGCATCTTTCAGCACAACTACTTTCTCTTCTAGTGTCCATTCTGTCTTTTCCTTCAGTTGATAGTGTTCAGCAACAGTAGGAGTTGCAGTCACCAGTTTTGTTGGCATGAAGGGTCCATCATTGATTACGTCTAGATAATCTGGATCTGTAGCTTCCAGGTACATGAGCATCTTCACCTTCCATGTTGGATATTCAGTCTTTTTCAGAATGGGAATTTTAATGCTTTCATACTTGTTCAGAGACATGTTTAAATAATTTCTGATTGTAAATTTATCAGTGTGCTCTGATACCAATTATTGCCCAGTAAAGATACAGTTGTTTAAGGGGGTTGGATACAATGGTATAAATGTTTTGAACAAGTAATAAAATATAACAACTTTTTATATATCTGATAAAAACTGTTACAGAATCCTCTCAAGAAATACTGATATTGTTGAGAACTGTTAGGTCGAATGATCCTCGAGAGTTGTTCACTAAGTGATGACCTAAACTGTGTTTATATACTACACAGCTACAAAAAATTAATCTAAGATATGCATTATCAAAAACTAACTGAAACTGATACATATCTTAAACTAAATAGATAAAGTCCTATCTCTCAGACGTAACAGATATCTGCTCCACATTATAAGGAAGATAACAAATTCTCTAATGCTGACTGTCTTCAAATACTGATGTCATACAAATCCTGATGACATACCAAATCCTGACGGTACATCAGATCCTGATGACATCCAAACAGCCAGATCCTGAGCTTCTTCTGATCATTGAGAATTCAATATGTAACATTAAGTTTATGTACCTTTCATTGATCCAAGTATTGAAACTTTCAGACATGTTATTTTCAGTTTTGTCAAACAAGGAGTGATTTGCAAAATGAGATCTATACCATTACTTAGGGTCGAGCTTTGGCAGTTGTGCATGGGCAGCCTTAGAATGTTTCTCAAGTGCTCTTATTGCTCTTTCATAAGCCACTTTATGTGTTGATAGTGCAATTTTCCAAAAGCACCTCTTCAAAATTACAGTATTAAACCTGAAAAAAGTGCAAGCATTATTAACATTATACTCAGAATAAAAACAGAAAAGTAAAGGTGGTAAAGTAAGTTATATTACTTCTTCTTGAAGTTGGCACAAAGATGCCTTGTACGTAGTTTGTGTTTAACAGATGGAAGGAGCTCCTTCATAATATTTTCTAATCCCTTTTGTTGATGACTTATTATTGTTAATTCAGAGACATCTTCTAATTCCAAATTATCCCTCATCAAAGTAATGAACCACCTCCAAGATTTTATATTCTCAGATTCAACAACAGCATTAAAAATTGGAAATATTTGGTTGTTTCCACCATGCCAACAACAGATAATAGCTGACCACCATAAACTGTTTTTAGAAAACATCCATATAATCTTATCATGTTATTCCCTAAAAATACAATAACAATTACAGAAGGGGGGTTGAATGTAATTCTGGCTATTTTTCAAGATTTTAAAAATGTTCTAACATGATAAATATAACAGTGTTTGATTAGCAATGGTGCGGAATAAAAGAGTGATAGAAATCAAAACACTAAGTAATAAAAACACAAGCTTTTAAAATTTTCTGGTGGATTTGAAAGTATCCACCATATATATATATATATATATATATCAATTGAGAACCCTGTGTAGCTTTGAATAGCTCACAGCTGTTTTACAAGTTTGAACAAACAAAACTACTGATAAATGCTTACAGAATACAGCTTGGTATGTTTATCTGAAAATGAGCTTGCTTAGTTAATTGTTGTACTTGTTTCACTTGGTTTATATATCACCAAGTTTACATGAAAATAAGATAAGATAATAAAATAAAACATATCTAGTCTAATTCCATGTCACTTCACTACTCTATTCCAGCATCTTTGAATATCTTCACAATTGTATGGAAATGGTAATGCTCCTTTGTTCTCAAAATCCTGCTTAACAGGTTGCCACATTCCTTTTACAAACACCCAACACATGTGATTATGTTATCACTGTCAACGGCTATTTGAATTTGATCATCCGTCGGGACTATGTTTGTCATCCGTCGGGAACTTTGTTGATCATCCGTCGGGAGTCTTGTAGATCATCTGTCGAGAGTCTATCTGCCACTTTACTCTATTTCACTTAAACAGAATTACAAGACATCTCATATTTATAATTAATCAACCTATTCTGCATATCAATCTAGTAGTCAACATGACTTAGAAAACCCTACGCAATCTACTTGACTAAAGTATGTTGTTTGCTGAAATGTGATGCGGTACTTATTTGTTACATAAGCTACTCACTCGATGGATGTCAATTTATCATCCGCCGGGACTATAAAGTTCATCCGTCGGGACTATATTAGATCATCCATCGAGTGCTACAAATTTCACTAAGTTAAATCTACTAAGGTGTTTTGTTTAACTTATCATCAAGTTCAAAACATATTCCTAACATATCACTTCTCTAAAACCTGCCTTCCCATCACTTTTCAAAGCAAAGTAACATACATGTATCTTCTTAAACTTCACATGATCCTCTTCATTCATTCTAATTCCATAATTTTATCCTAGACATTAGCAATCCTATTACTCTAGTTTAAGGTGTGTGAAAGATTGACTAACTCATCAAGGTCGAAATGACTAACATACATGTTTATCCTATCGTAATGCTTATATAATACTATTGATCAAAGATACATCATCATAAATTAATCTAGTCCCATCTTTAAAGTTGTGACCATCACAACTAAAATAAATCAGAGCATTTACATCATATTCATATTTTTTAGCAACAATCTTCAAGACCCTGAAACGATAACAAAGCACTATCAAAATCTTTAATTACTTCAGTTCTACCCCAACATAAGTGACATTAGGAGAAAGTGTGAAATCAGCATGGTGGTGAAGGTATATAGTGGTACACATGCTGTGAAAACACAATATAGCACATAAATATACACCTCTCTATATATAAACTCAATTACACACATACATACATCTCAAGAAACACATGGGTTCATATATTAAAAAACGCGAACATACTTTTTGCTGCAGAGATCGATCGAAACTTGTGATATAGGCTGCTAATTGAACTTTTAAATGCGATATATGAACGATCTCACCCCCACCATAACGATTTCAGTTGATGTCTTACGGTTAGGATTTTTTCCCCAATTCTCCAGTCTCACCCTAAATGCTCTTTATATCATTTATGACCATTTGTATTTATTTTTTTTCCTATTTTAATTCAGTCCTTCTTAGTTAGAGTCCACATTAATTTCCACCTATTGCCATGTCACTCCACCTGTAACTTTCATTACGAATGTAACGTCCCCCGTCAGGTCAACAATAAAGACTAACACAACTATCATTACTGTCAACTATTATGGTGCAAGTGAGATGCTAATAACTTGAGTGTGTTTTTTGATATGTAAAATATTTCGAAATTTTAGACTATGATTCAATAATTCATAGTCCTACATATTGCTTGTGTATATGCGAAATTTCATATTGAGTATCATCCGTAGAATATACAACTCGTATTAAAACATTTCTTCATTTTAGACCATGTTTTAATAATTTATAATATTTCATGTTTTTTGTGTATATGCAAAGATCATAAAGATCGAAAATCGATCTTACTAATACACAATTAAATTTGGTTCGATTTTATTGTTTTTTGAGTTCTCGTCCGAATTAACGAATTTTTAGAATTTTAAGTATATTCATAACAATCTTATTCATTAGATCATTAACGCAGCATGTCATTAATGTCACATCAATTCATAACGATTTTTGGCATCTAATTTGTAAGTTGCTTCAATCATTAATTAGCTAGATTAAATTAATTAAATAACATAACTTGTTTTGTAGTATTGTAAGTTCCATGTCTTGTTTCACAACAAGTTTATCTGTCTAGATCTATAGCAAAGAGCATGTTGGATATATTTGAGATGTCATGTCTAATATGTTTCATGTTTAGTTTTCAGATCTTAACAAATAGGAAATATCAGTACTTACTGGAATCAGTACTTACTGGAAATCAGGACTTGATGTCATATCAGGACTTAAGGTCATATTAGAACATAAGTACGAGAGGACTTACAGTTAAGGAAGGAAGTTGATTAACAGTAGAAGATCGAGACTAATATAGAAGAAGATATGCAAGGAACGAGTTAGAGGACTAGAAGAATTATATAAGATATCTGCTTGATATATTTTAGAAGACAGAATTATATTCCATATCAATTAGAAGTTATCTTGTAATTGTGTACTATATAAACACAGACATAGGTTTACACTATATGTGTTATCATTATCGAGAAGATCATACATTGTAACCTAGCGGCTCTCGTGATATTTGTTCATCATTGAGAGAGGACAGTTCTATTGTAACAGAGTTTATTATATCGAATACATCTGTTTTCTGTTACTTGTGTTTTAAATCGATTTGATTGTATTATATACTGTATTCAACCCCCTTCTACAATGTTGTGTGACCTAACAAGTGGTATCAGAGCTTATCTGTTAACACACATACAGTAAAGATCCGAAACAATCATGTCTGAAGAAGCAGAAAATCCAACCAAGCCCGCCAAAACTGAAGAAACTCTGAAGACTCAAACCCATAGTCGATATGAGACTATTAGGGTTCCCATGTTGAGACCTTTTGAGTATCCCATATGGAAAGTGAAGATGGCTATGTTTCTGGAAGCTACAGATCCAGAATACCTTGACAGAATTAATGAAGGACCACATAAGCCAACCAAGCTCTCTGTTGTAGTTGCAGATCAGCCAGCAAAGACCGTACTAAAGGAGAAAAGTGAGTATACAGCTGGAGATATCTCATTTATTGCCAAGGATGCAAAGGTAAGGCATTTGCTGTATAGTGCCATTGATAATGTCATGTCAAACATGGTAATTCATTGCAAGACTGCAAAGGAGATATGGGATGCTTTGGAGACAAGATGCCAGGGAACTGATGCAATCAAGAAGAACATGAGGACTATACTTACTTAAGAGTATGAGCACTTTGACTCAAAAAGTGATGAGTCATTGACTGACTTATATGACAGGTTTATCAAACTCTTGAATGATCTGTCACTGGTGGACAAGGAATATGATCTTGAAGATTCAAATCTAAAATTCCTTTTAGCTCTTCCTGAAAGTTTGGATTTGAAGGCTATTATTATAAGTGACAACTATGCTCTTGATGAAACTACTCTTGATGAAATTTATGGTATGCTCCAGACTTATGAACTTGAGATGGATCAAAGAAGCAAGAGACAAGGGAGAAAGTCAAGAACAGTTGTTCTTAAGGCTGAGGAGGAATTCCCCAAAGTAGCTATCTCAAGAAAGGCAAAGGAAAATCTCTCATCACAAAGTCTGATTCAAAATCATCAAGTTCTGATGACGATGATTTAGAAACTGAAAGTTTACCTGAAGTAGATGTTGATGAAGAGATGATGAAATTGTGTACTCTTATGGTGAAGGGTATCATAAAGATAGCCTATAGGAAATTCAGAAGGGGAAGAAGTTTTTCAAGAAAGGTGGAAGTTCTGATAAGAAGGGATTCAGAAAATCTGAAGGCAGAGGAGGAAAGTCTGACAAAGGAGATTACTCAAATGTCAAAAGCTACAATTATGGTGAAAGAGGCCACATATCTCCTGACTGCAAGAAAGGAAAGAGTGACAAAGGCAAGGCACTTGTCACAAAGAAGAAAAGATGGACAGACACTTCAGATTCTGAAGATGAGGTGAACTATGCCTTGATAGCAAATGCTGATGGCAGCCCTGAAACTGCTGAGTTAAAGGTACCTCAAACAACTTATGCCTTTCATACTGATGATATTACTGAGTTGAGATTATATCTTAAAACCATGTTATTAGCTACAGAGATCAAAATTTAATATGTGAAAGATTAACTTCTGAAAATCTTGCTTTTAAAAAAAGGAATGATTATTTAGAAAAGGAGTTAGTTATGTTCCATCAAATTCAGAAAGAGAGAGATGATGCTTTTTATGTTAGAGATGAATTGCTGAAATTGAATAAATCTCTAAAAACTAAGTTATAAAAAGAAAAAGAGATTATCAGGACTTGGACTAACTCTGGCAGAACAACTCAGAATTTATTAAGTAGTGGAAACTTGAAAGAGGGCTTAGGTTATGGAGATGACAAAAGTGAAAAGGGAACTGAACAAATTGAGCCAATTGTTGTTAGACAAACTGTTAAGCTAAAGGTAAATCCTGTTAAGTTTGTAGCTAAAACTGTAAAGTCTGATTCTGAAAAGATGAAAGAGTCTGAGACAGAAGTTAAGGAGAAGTTAACTTCTGACAAATTAGAACATGATAAACCAGTTGAAGTCAACATAGGCTTAATGACAAAGAAGCATCTTAAGCATAAGCTGAAAGAAATAATGAATGTCAACAAGGTTAAGGCAGCTAGGAAAAATTGGAATGGAAAGGAAGGTGTGAATAAAAGCAATAATTATATGCATGTTCCTAATGCTCCTAGAAAGAAATGTTATAAATGTTGAAACTCTAACCATCTTGCTTCTTTTTGTAGGAAGAATAAGAATATAAACTTTTTATCTCCTAAGTCAGTAGTTAAGAGTCAGTCTGTTAGGTTTAAGCCACAAAATCCTTGTTTTCATTGTGGTAGTTTATGGCATTCCATTTATACTTGTAAGGAATATAATAGTTTATACTATGATTATTATCAAATAAAACCTTCTTTGAAAAAAGTTGCTTTAATTCCTTCTAGTGTAAAACCTAAAGGAAAGTCTGATATAAGTTCTGATAAACAACATGTTAGCATAAACTCTGATATTAAATCTGCTGCAAATACTAACAAACTTAATGAGGCCAAAGGATCCAAGCAAGTCTGGGTCCTTAAAACTAACCATTAGTTGTCTTTGTGATTGCAGGGCAACAGGAGAAACATCCTAGTACTGGATAGTCGATGTTCAGGACATATGAATGGAAATAAAGCCCTGCTCTCAGACTTTACGGAGAAAGCTGGCCCAGAAGTTTCTTATGGAGATGGCAACTTGGGAAAAACTCTGGGATATGGAAATATTAATCTTGGGAATGTCATCATTGAAACAGTAGCTTTGGTCTCAGGACTTAAACACAATCTGTTGAGTATAAGTCAAATCTGTGACAGAGGTTATCATGTGGATTTATTTGAAGAACACTGTGAAGTTGTAAGCAATTCTACAGGAAAAGTGGTTCTGAAAGGTTACAGGCATGGTAACATTTATGAAGCTAGACTTTCAACAAGTACTGATGGTTCTGCAATCTGTCTGTTGAGTAGAGCATCAATTGAAGAAAGCTGGAATTGGCACAAAAGACTCTCTCATTTAAACTTCAACAATATAAATGAGCTTGTAAAGAAAGATCTTGTGAGAGGACTGCCAAAATCAGTATTTGCTCCTGATGGCCTTTGTGATTCATGTCAAAAGTCAAAATAAAGAAAATCTTCTTTCAAGAGCAAAACTGAGTCATCAATTCTTGAGCCTTATCACTTATTGCATGTTGATCTATTTGGTCCAGTCAATGTCATGTCTATTGCAAAGAAGAAATATGCTATGGTTATAGTGGATGAGTTCACAAGGTACACTTGGGTGTACTTCTTGCACAAGAAGAATGAAACTGCATTTACTCTAACTGATCATGTCAGACAGCTAGATAAGTTGGTTAAATATTCTGTTAAAATAATAAGGAGTGATAATGGCACTGAGTTCAAGAATTCAAATATGGAAGAGTTCTACAAAGAGCATGGAATCAAATAAAAATTTTCTGCACCAGGAACTCCTCAGCAAAATAGAGTCGTAGAAAGAAAGAACAGGACTCTCATTGAAGCTGCACGAACTATGCTTGATGAAGCAAAGCTGCCAACCTATTTTTGGGCTGAAGCTGTGTAGACTGCTTGTTTTACACAGAATGCTACACTCATAAACAAGAATGGAAAAACACCATATGAGATGGTGAAGAAAAAGAAGCCAAATCTGAAATACTTTCATGTATATTTGGTTGCAAGTGTTTTGTTCTTAAGACTCATCCTGAGCAGCTGTCAAAATTCGATCTAAAAGCTGATGAAGGATTTTTTGTTGGATATCCACTTTCCACAAAAGCCTTCAGAGTCTACAATTTAAGAACAAGGGTTGTCATGGAATCTATCAATGTCTCTTTTGATGATAAAAAGATTACTGGGCTTGAAGATTTCAATGATCATGATCAGCTGAGATTTGAGAATGAAGACTTAAATTCTGATCCTGTAAATTTTGATGACTTAAACTCTGAACCTGTAAGTACAGATGTCATTGAATCTGTGTTAACAACTCCAAAGGAAAATGCACCTGTCCAGGGGGAGCAAACTGAAGATCCTACCACATCTCAAGACTCTAAAGAAGCATCGGAACTTGTCACTAGCTCTTCAAGTGTTAATTCAACTAGTTCTGATGAGCTAAATTCTGATAATTCTGGAAGCTCTGATTCTTCAACTCCTGAAAAATCAAACTCAAATTCTGAAGTTTCAGAGAGCATAACTACAGGGGGAGCATCAGAAAATGCTAATGGAGACAGCATGGATCATGGGGGAGGATCCAATTCTAGAGATCAACTTTCATCTGCAAGGAACTGAACTAAATCACACATACCTGATTTAATCATTGGAGATCCTGAAGCAGGTGTCAGAACTAGAACTGCAACTTCAAATGAATGTCTCTATCATTCCTTTCTATCTCAGACTGAACCAAAGAAAGTGGAAGAAGCTCTTCAAGATGCTGATTGGGTGTAAGCAATGCAGGAAGAGTTAAATGAATCTGAAAGAAATAAAGTCTCGATCCTAGTGCCAAGACCAAAGAATAGATCTGTTGTGGGCACAAAATGGGTGTTCAGAAACAAAACTGATAGTGATGGCATAATTATAAGGAGTAAAGCAAGGCTGGTTGCTAAAGGCTACTCTCAACAGGAGGGTATTGATTATGATGAAACATTTGCACCAGTTGTTAGATTAGAAGCCATAAAGATCTTTTTGGCTTATGCTGCTCACAAAAAGTTTAAAGTCTTTCAAATGGATGTGAAAAGTGCTTTGCTTAATGGAGAATTGGAAGAAGAGGTATATGTTGAACAACTTCCAGGCTTTGTAGATCCTAAATTTCCCAATCATGTTTACAGGCTTGATAAAGTACTGTATGGCCTTAAGCAAGCTCCAAGAGCATGGTATGAGACTTTAGCTCAATTCCTTCTGGAACATAGATTTCACAGAGGCACAATTGAAAAGACTTTATTCTATCATCATGGAAAGGACTTACTTTTGGTACAGATATATGTTGATGATATCATATTTGGTTCTACAAATGCCAAACTCTGTGAGAGGTTTGCAAAGCTAATGCAGTCAAGATATCAAATGAGTATGATGGGAGAACTCAGCTATTTCAGGGCCTTCAAGTCAAGCAAAATGAAGAAGGTACTTTTATCTGTCAATCCAAGTACACCAGAAATTTACTGAAGAAATTTGGAATGCAATATTGTTCAACTACATCCACTCCCATTGCCACTACAACCAAGTTAGATAAGGATACTGGTAAATCAGTAGATATTACTAACTACAAAGGTATGATTGGCTCTTTACTTTATTTACTGCAAGTAGACCTGATATCATGTATGCTACCTGTCTTTGTGCAAGATTTCAGGCTGATCCAAGAGAAACTCACTTAATAGCTGTGAAAAGAATTTTCAATTACCTTAAGGGTACAGCTGATCTGGGATTGTGGTATCCTAGGGAATCAAATTTTAAGCTAATTGGTTACTCAGATGCAGATTTTGCAAGATGCAAAATAGACAGGAAAAGCGCTAGTGGAAGCTGCCAATTTCTTGGAGGTAGATTGGTTTCTTGGTTTAGCAAGAAACATAAGTCAATTTCCACATCAACTGCAGAAGCAGAATATATTGCTGCAGGAAACTGTTGTGCACAGATTCTTTGGATGAAGAATCAGTTACTGGATTATGGGTTAGAATTTTCTAAAATCCCTATTTACTGTGATAATCAAAGTGCTATTGCTATGACAGGTAATCCAGCTCAACACTCAATGACGAAGCACATCAGCATTAGGTACCATTTTATAAGGGAACATGTGGAAGAAGGTACAGTGGAATTGCATTTTGTTCCAACAGATCAACAGCTAGCAGATATCTTCACAAAACCACTATGTGAAGCTACTTTTATAAGATTGGTAAATGAACTTGGAATGGTTTCAGGTTCTTTCTCTAAATCTGCTTAGTTTTTGTTCTTATGCATCAGACTTTATGATCAGTGTTTACATATTGTATTATCTCTATGTAATTTGTGCTTAAAATTTGAAAATTCATTAAATGTTGATTGTTACTTGATGTGGATCTTTATACTCTGATAAGTGTTTCGATTGTTCTGTGACTATTCAATCCAATGAGGATAACTGTGCTAGATGTTGACCTAGTAGTCTTTAATATACTGGAAATCCCATATTTGAATTAGTTGTTTATATGGAAACTCATTAACACAAGCAAATTCTGATTTTGAGCTTAGTCAAGTTTACTTTGTGTATCTTATTACTAAGTCACAAACTAGATTATTGCTTCTTATTTGTTAGATTCTGATGTCAGTAAATCTTAAGGATGAACCATATGCTGATAAGCCTCACTTATCAAAAGAATATATATATATATATATATATATAAAAGTCAGGTACTCATTTGAGATCTAGAGTAAATATGTGGAAGGGAAGACCCAAGTGCATTGCTGGTATTAAGTTATATGCATTAGAAAAGCAAATAAATTTTCTTGGTGACTTTTCACAATCTCTGATTACTGGAGAAATACTCTTACAATAACATAAATTCTGATAAGCAGTCGTGACTCACTTACACTGAGAAACCACTGTAAAAAGGAATTTCAAAAGATGCATAAAATGAGCACAAACAGTTGAGGTGGACTCATGCATAAATTTGTTCTATAGTAGACTTCATGATTAATGACAGATTTTAAGCACTTTTCTGAGTTATGCCTTATTTCTAAGATGTACTGAAGTTTATCAGACTTTAATCTTTATCTGATATTTTGCTGAATGCACACACTTTCACTCCATATGAATGATGAAAATTACTGTGGTGATTAAGTTGTTTTTTATAAATAGTTAATTGTCATTTGCATAAATTCTGAGGACAAGTTCTGATAGAAGTTCTGATGATTAAACTCTGAAGAAAACAAGTCAGTCTTTGTACGAAGAATTACAGAAACAAACATTCACTTTTGCAGTACAGAAGCCTGATGACTGGTAAAAACTGATATAAGTTAAGTTCTGATATTAAATCCTGATGGACTCTTTGATGCTTATGTGGCATTATTCTTTACTTGACTTATTTGTGGTAAAATCTGAAACAGTCGTATTTAAATCAGAATATATTTGGGTAAAATAAAAACAGACATAATCATTATGGGTTAGTGGTTAACGTGTTGGTCCTGAAAAACTGCATGTGCACGACAATTATTGCTTATTTTACGTGCTCATTAACTACTGTTCTAACCGTTTACTAACTATTCACATGTTGCCAGGTGTAAAGTGTATCACATGCTTCGAAAATATAACTGTTGAGTGGAGAGAGTATATATATATGAGAGTTAAAAGATTTTCTAATCTTTTATTTACTTTATTTTTCATCCCTCTTATTCTCTCTCTCTCTAATATTCTCTGAAGCGTTTTCTTATAGGACTTTTATCAAACACTTTGCAACCACTCTCTTTCTCACTTAATTTCTTACAAAGATGGCACCAAAAGACGTGATTTTTAATGGAGCTAAGTTTGTTCCCAACAACTACTTGTCTATTCTTAGCAAGGCTGAAGCTCCATCGGAACTTCACTTCATTCAGGACTTTCTTGCTAATTCTGATATTGGGTACGCTCTAACCCAACCTGACGCAGTCTCCGGAATCCAAGTTCTAGAGTTTTGGAGAAGTGGAGTATATGATGATGGTGGTGCTCAAGGGTCCCCAAGTATTATCTTTTCAATAGGGGAGGATGAGCATGTCGTGACATTGGCCACGGCTCGATAAGCACTGCAGCTGCCTGAGAACTGCACTTATTCCACTGTTGAGGAGCCAGTTCTTCAAAATATGATGGCTACTCTGGGGTATGAAAAGACATTGGCAAAGCCGGGTCAATTGAAGAGATCAAACATAAGGAGGGAATGGAGTTTCTTCTTTGACTGCATTACAAAGACCTTCGCCAACAAATGCTCTAATTTTGATGCAATCCCCATACTCAGTCAACAAACCGGGTATGCTCTTATTAATCAAACTGATTTTGATTATGCAAGTATTGTTTTAGGTTTTATTGGGGATAAGATGACAGAAGATAGGAATACTGTCTATTTTGCTAGATTCTGTCAGCTTATTTATAGTTTTTATTGTGATGATAAACCCCAATCTGCTAGTGAATTAATTCCATCTTTTAGACTAGCAAAAAGAGCTTTTAATGACTTATTATCTATTGATAATAAGAAGGTTGTGTTAAGACCCCTCCGAGTTCCTTTATTTGTCAAAAAGGCCTTAATAACATATGATCCAGTTAAATATACTGCATTTTATCCTAATGTTCAACCATCCGAACCTCAACCATCAGCACCTACCACCACTACCCAAACACCTCAAACTTCTCAACCACAACCAAAATCTACCATCAGGACATCTATAAAACCATCAACTCAATCATCTCAACCTGATTCATCAGTACATACTATCAGACCTTCATCTTCCAAATCTTTTAAGAGGACAAAGTCTGTTCCTCAACGTCAACAAAAGAGAAGGAAGATGATCATCAGAGATGAATCTGATAATGAGGAAATGATTGAAGCACAGGTTCCTGCATCAGAACCTGTGATAAATGAAGCTGAGAATGTTACTTCTCAGAAAGAAACAGCAGCTCAAAGTTCTGATACTTTGAAAAGGAAATCTGTAAATTCTGATGCTGCAATAACAACTCCTTCTTTAGCAAGGAGATTGAAGAAAATGAAGGCTAGGAGGTATTTGGATAGATCTTCATCAGAAGATAATGAAGAAGCGGAGGAAGGGGATCAGGAATCTTTGATTTCAAAAGAACCAATCATTATTAAAGCTCTGATTTCTTCATCTCAAGCCACAGACACTGCTACTGATACAGTGGTTACCCCTCCCGACTCTCCAATAAAAGCTACAGATGATGCTAAAGAACAAACTGACAACTCTGAGATAGACATTCACAATTTGAATATACCTCAAGTTCTTTATCTGGAAGCTCCAACTACTGAAGCTCAGCCATCTACAGTCAAATCTCCAATCTTAGATGCTGAGATACCATCTACATCAAAGAGACACGCTCTGGACATAAATTCTGATGATGTTATTCTTGGATCTCCAGTTGCATCACACTCTTGTACTGTTAGAAAATTATGAAACTTCCTCAAGTTCTGGAGACAGTATTTCTGTTGAAACTCCAGTTCCTATTCTGGAAAAGAAAGCTTTGGTGAAGAAATTTGTTAGACATGATGCTCTTGTACCTTGGGAAGAAACTCACAGGGGAGTTAAGTGGACCAAAAAGTGGAATGACTCAGATTTTATTCCATGCACCAAAATTCTGACAGAGCATGTATCAAAAGCGGATGAGTTATTATCAAATTCTGATTTCAAGACTCAACTCAAGGTTACAGCTTTGAGTACAAGAAGTCTTCATGGTTTACATTATATTACTCATGCTAAAGTTGATACACTCAGGGAACAAGCTGATAAGCTAGATCTACATCTTAAGCTTGATAAGAATAGGTATGTCAGACCTACTCTTGAGAAAATTGAAGCCATTGAGAAGGTTCAAGAGGAGAAACAGGCCCAAATTGCTAAGGTTCTAGTTAATCAAGCTTCTCAGAAAGCTCAATTGGATGAAATCCAATCTTCAGTTGAACTTCTTCTCTCTCTCTCTCTCTCTCTCTCTCTCTCTCTCTCTCTCTCTCTCTCTCTCTCTCTCTCTCTTACTTCCCGATGATACCAAAAAGGGGGAGAAGGTAGTTAAGTCCAAATGCTCATCCACTCAAGTATTAAAGAAGAAGGATGATAAAGGTGATGACCAGGAAAACTCTGAAAAGAGAAGAGGTCAAAGAAAAGTTCAAGGAAAATCTTCTATACAGAACAAGTCAAGTTCTGATGCAGTGAATGTTCAAAGTCTGAAGTCAAGTGCTGATAAACAAAGTCTGATGTCAAGTTCTGATATTCTGATTCAGTCAGGATCAAAAGACTCTCAGAAGTTTATGCATACTCTGAAGCTAAAAGGGAAGCAGACTACTCTTTATTACAAAGATCCTAAAATCCAGACACTTGATGAGGAAATAGCAAGAAGATTATTTCTGAAACATAATACATGAATGGATTTAGAAGCTCTCAATGAGGAAGAAGCTAGATTTGCAACTGAAAAGACAAATCTTAAGTCTAAAGCTTCTGATGCAAAGAAACCTCCAAGGCCTAAGGAAAAAAGCATTATGATCAAGGAAAAGTCAAATTCTGAAAGTTCAAAATTTAAGACTAGATCACAGACTGAGAGTAATCCCAAAGACAAAGGGAAAGGAAAAGTTGCTGAACCAATTAAGTCACTGGAGATGAAAATTTCTCAAGTTCTGATGAAACCAGTATGCAAAATGGTTCAAGTAACTGATGATAATCTTGTTGAAGATGAAACTGTTCAAATTCTGAAAAGAAGAAAGATAATTGAAGAATCTAAAACAACATCTGACACTGCTCAAGTTGCTCAGAATGAAGGACAGCAAGCTATAGAAGAAACAACAAATTCTGATCAAGCTATCAAGACATCAACTACTGACAATGTTCAAGTTGATTTGAATAAAATGACAATTGCTGATAAAAAGAAGCTATTATGGAAGAAAGCTACTCCAGTTAAACCAAAATCCAATCTCATGATTAATCAACTCGCTACATTTGGGTTGAGAGCCAAGCAACCTAGAGATAGAGCTGGATTAGGTTCTGACGAAGAGAAGATTCAAACAGGAGTAGAAGTTACTCTAAGAGATCCTTTCATGTTGACAGACAAACCATATGAATAAATCAAAAAAAAGCACCTTGACAAGGTGTTGTCTGCTCAAGTTATGATAAATGCTCATGATAAGTAGAATCTAAAAGAGAAATTGATCTTATTTCTCAATGATGGAAGGACTTATAGACTAACTGATACTGATGTACTAAAGAAGTCTATCAGAGAGCTTCAACATATTCACTATCTTCTGGAAGTAAAATCTGATGTTACAAGAAGATGGTCAGAATATATTTTGAAGGCTATAAAAGATCTACTCATAATCTCTGGTATAAAGACTTCTCATTGCAGTCCAATGATTACTGAAGATGATGGAAGAGAAATTCCTATGCTGAAGAATTCTGCTAAGGTGGAAGTAATTCTGAAAGGAAAATGCATATGTTATAATGAAAACTCTTCACATTCTAAAGTTATCAGACTTGGTGATGGACTTGAAAGAACATCCATTCAAGCTCTCAGAATAGCCATTTATCAAATTGGTGATAGTAAAGAAGAAGAACAGATGCAGGTCAAAGCATAGTTAGTTGAAGTTCTGAGGAAAGCTGAAGATAAGCTGGTGAAAGATTTTGTTAAGAATCATTATGGATTCAGATTGATCCAGTAATGTTGGTAAAGCTGGATGTTCTGTAAGTTGTAATTGATAGTCTTATTAAACTCTTATTGCATTTGAACTTAAATGTTTTTGACATCATCAAATCTATTAACTTGTATATTCTTGCTTAATTTACAAGTTGGGGGAGATTGTTGGATATATTTGAGATGTCATGTCTAATATGTTTCATGTTTAGTTTTCAGATCTTAACAAACAGGAAATATCAGTACTTACTGGAATCAGTACTTACTGGAAGACAGGACTTAGTGTCATATCAGGACTTAAGGTCATATCAGGACTTAAGTATGAGAGGACTTACAGTTAAGAAAGGAAGCTGATTAACAGTAGAAGATCGAGACTAATACAGAAGAAGATATGCAAGGAAAGAGTTAGAGGACTAGAAGAATTATATAAGATATCTGATTGATATATTTTAGGAGACAGAATTATATTCCATATCAATTAGAAGTTATCTTGTAACTGTGTACTATATAAACACATACATAGGTTTACACTATATCTGTTATCATTATCGAGAAGATCATACATTGTAACCTAGCAGCTCTCGTGATATTTGTTAAACACTGAGAGAGGACAGTTCCATTGCTGTTTTCTGTTACTTGTATTTTAAATCGATTTGATTGTATTCTACACTGTATTCAACCCCCTTCTATAATGTTGTGTGACCTAACAGAGCACACTCTTAATCTCAATCAGGTGTAGTCAAGGAGAACATGGCAAGTAATCTGGAGGATATGTATACTAATCTGGTAATAGAAGACGAGGAGGAGGATGGAGTAATCATTCCGAATGAGGCACTACCGATAAAAGAACAGTCATTTGTATTAATTGGTAGGTTCTTAACTAAAAATAACATTAACTTCAATGCAGAACATGATAGTATCATTGTGGAGACCAAAAAAAGGTATGGAAATTCATGATTATTTTCTTCATAAGTTAGATTTGCAAAAGGTTATTGAAGGAGGGCCTGGACATTTGAACAAAGTCTATTATTATATCACATATTAAGGGAAAATGAAAACCAACATACAGTTCCTCTAAAGAATATGGATATATAGATGCAGATTTATGATTTTCCAAAGGGATTGATATATGAGAAACTACTACAAAACATTGGGGATTTTGTAGGCAGTTTTTTTAAGTCTAATCCTACTACTATTAATGGAGTATGGAAGATGTTTTTACGTATCCGAGTCAAGTTGAATGTGGAAAAGCCAATTAAACGCAGGATGAAGATTAAACGAGAGGGTGGGGAATGGAATTAGGTGAATTTTAAATATGAACAATTAAGTCGATTTTTCTTTGCGTGTGAGGTTTTGGGACATTCATAGATGGATTGTTCAGTAGTATATGCACACCCAGATAAAGTTATTGAGAAGGCATATAACACCTGGCTTAGAGCTCTGACGAAAGAAGGAAAACAACAAAATTTAGGTGCTAAATGGTTGAGAAACACGACGGAGATGAGTAACAAGGATGATCGGAAAACAGAAGCAACCAATGCGCAAGTGGAGAACATGATGGTTGCGAAATTCATGGAGATAGATGGAAGAGTTAACGAAAATTATGCAGATAATGGGGGGATTTGTTTGGCAAACAGGAAATCGAATGTGTCGGAGAATATCACCTTAAATCAGGGGCAAGATATCGTGGGGAATGATGATTTTGAAAATGATAGGATAATGTTGGATATTAAAAGAAAAAAAGTTGATGGTGGGAAACAAATATTAGCTACCGGGCTGGAAAATAATAATGACCCAACAATCGGAAAACAGAAGCAACCAATGTGCATTGGAGAACATGATGGTTACGAAATTCATGGAGATAGATGGAAGAGTTAATGAAAATTATGCAGATAATGGCGGGATTTGTTTGGCAAACAGGAAATCGGCTGTGTGGGAGAATATCACCTTAAATCAGGTGCAAGATATCAGGGGGAATAATGATTTTGAAAATGATAGGATAATGTTTGATATTAAAAGAAAAAGAGTTGATGGTGGGAAACAAATATTAGCTACTGGGCTGGAAAATAATAATGACCCGACATTTTTCGTTGGGCTAAAAACATGCAAGAGGCGGATCCTGGGATCCAAACCCGCCTTCAACAATGAGTCTTCTAACCTGGAATTATCGTGGGCAGGGTAATCCATGGGCAATTTGGTTCCTAAAATAAATTACCCAACAACTTAAACCTAGTATTATTTTCATGTCTTAAACGTTATCAAAATTAAATAAAGTTGATATGTAAAATGATAGTAAATATAATTATGTAAATCATTTCCTGATTGATGTTTAGTGATATTATTGTAATCTTTGTAATTACTGTAGGACAGTTAGGCAATTATCTAGGACAGTTAGGCAAATCTCTGGTAATTACAGCAAAGATATCTTCTTTAATTACAACCAAGATTCCCTTGGTGTGTATATATAGTTCTGAAATATAATACAAGGAGGTCAAGGGGAATTACTCAATAACTAGCATAAGAGTTTGCACTTTGCTGGATGGTGGGGAATAGAAGCTCAAGGTCACAGTGGTGGGTTAGCTTTGTTATGGAAAAACAAGGGTGGATGTATGATCTTGGATGGAATTAAACATTACATTGATTTCGAGGTGGAGAATAGGCATGTTGGAAGATGGAGGTATACGGGATTTTACGAATGTTCTTAAAGAGAAAGAAGACGGGAATCATGAGCTATTCTTAGTCATTTAGCTGGTAGATCATCAATCCCATGGTGTGTTATAGGAGATTTTAATGACATGTTATTTGCAGACGAGAAAAAGGGGGGTCGAGCGTACCCAAGAAGCTTATTAGTTGGATTTGGAGAGATGATTGCTTCATGTGGTTTGACAGATATGGGGTTCAAGGGTGAAAAGTTCACTTGGGAAAAGTCTCGAGGTAACCATGGTTGTGTTCAGGAAATATTAGACCGTGGTTTTGCTAATAACGCATGGAGAAATCTATTTCCCATGGCGGAAGTTCAAGTACTAGAAGTTGTCACATCTAATCATTTACCGTTATTTTTAAAGCTGAAGAAGCAGGTGTTTGAATTTAAGGAAAAGAGATTTATATTTGAAAATAGTTGGGTTAAGAAAAAAGAATGTAAGAAATTGTAAAACGTAGCTGGAAGGAGGAAGAAGGTCGAGATCTAATGACTGTGTTTCTATAATCAATTCGATGACTTTGATGAAAATTTGTCATTTTTTAGAGTTATAATTTTTATATTTATAGTAATAATAGAATTAATTATAATTAATTGGTCGTTCCTATTCAATAATCTACTAGGACCGGCTCGCTATTCACTCGGTTTTTGGGTCATAATCATTATATAGGAGAGATGGCCGAGTGGTTGAAGGAAGTGAGTTAGACAAAAAGAAAAACAACTTGGACAAAAAAAGAAGTGACGTGGACAAAAAGAAACGAAATGGCTTAGACAAACCCTTTTTGTCGATAACCTCAGACCAATCAATCGAATATTGGTTAATACGTAATCGATCGAACTCTACTCGAAAATTTCCCATGGCGGAAGTTCAAGTACTAGAAGTTGCCACGTCTAACCATTTACCGTTATTTTTAAAGCTGAAGAAGCAGGTGTTTGAGTTTAAGGAAAAGAGATTTATATTTGAAAATAGTTGGATTAAGAAAAAAGAATGTAAGAAATTGTAAAACGTAGCTGGCAGGAGGAAGAAGGTCGAGATCTAATGACAAAAGTTATCATGTGATGTAATAACTTACAGGAGTGGGGGGGCGCAAGAAGAGAATACAAGCAGAACTTAAGTGAATGTCGAGAAAGGCTGCGTAGATTGATATCAAGAAGAGATGAACAAGGCATTCAAATGTATAATGATGTTAGATGGGAATATATGAAGCTCCTAGAAAAATAAGAAACTTATTGGAAGCAGCGTGCTAAACAATTTTGGTTACAAGGCGGAGATTAAAATACTCGTTTCTTCCATAATTATGCTTCTTGGAGGAAAAAGATGAATACTTAGCAGCGGATCAAGAATGATGAGAGAGAGTGGAAGGAAACTACTGAGGTGATACAATAGGTTATTGAAATTTATTTTTTTAAATTGTTTACAACACAGACGTTGGATGGAAGTCTGAGTGGCAGAGAGATGGTTAAAACAATATCTGCAAGTGATAATGAAGCTTTGGTGGCCGAAATTACACCTGAGGAGGTTAAAGAAGCAGCCCTTTCCATGCATCGTGATAAGGCTCCAGGGCCGGATAGCCTAAATCCAGGTTTCTTTCAAGTTTTTTTGGAATATTGTAGGCAGAGATGTGGTTGTATTTTGTCAACGATTCATGCGTTCAGGTAAGCTTCCTAATCATGTTAACCATGTTGTGGTACGCCTAATTTCTAAGACAAAAGTACCTCAAAATATGACTGAGTTGAGCCATATCTCTTTTTGTAATGTGTTGGTCAAAATATTGTCTAAGGTAATGGTTAACAGAGTAAAACCATGCCTAGGTTCTATGATATCTGAGGTGCAAAGTGCATTTGTAGAAGGGAGATTATTAATTGATAATGCAATGATTGCGTTTGAAGTGAATCACTACATGAGGAGATGTACGCAAGTGATCAGGGGATTAGAAGGCTTAAAAATAAATATTTCAAAGGCATGACAGATTAGAGTGGGGATTTATCAGAAATATGATGGTGAGATTTGGGTATCATGAGTTATGGATTGACAGGATAATGAAGTTTATCTCGACTGTATCATATGGGTTATACAAAATGGGGAAGAGGTTGGACGAGTAATACCAACTTGTGGTGTACGCCAAGGAGATCTCCTTACATCTGCATCATGTGTAAAGAAGGTTTAAGAGCCATGTTAAGAAGAAATGTTGATGTTGGGCTCATACATGGGTATATAGTGGCTAAGGGTGCACCAAACATTTCACACTTTTTTTTGCAGACAACTGCTACCTATTTTTTAAGGCTAGGCTACAGAGGGTGAAGCTGATAGAATGAAACGAATTCTAAACAAGTATGAGTTGATCTATGGACAACAAATTAATTTTGGGAAATCTACAGTTGTGTTCTCCCCTAACACGAGTGTGGATGATCGAAATAGAGTGTGTGCTAAGTTGGGAGTGACTGAAATCAATAAACCAGGGAACTACTTGGGAATGCCCATGGTTATTAGTCGTAACCGAGTTGTAACTTTCTCATTTTTACTCGATAGAGTGGACCAAAAATTGCTGGCTTAGGGAATCAAACATTAACAAAAGCCGGGAAGTTGCTGTTTTTTAAAAATATCAGCTTAAACAGTGCCAAACTTCTGGATGAGTTTGATGTTAATTCCAATGAAAATATGTGATGGAATTGAGAAAAAAATCAATGCATTTTGATGAGGAGAAAATAGCTCGAGTGGAGGCATAAGATGGCTCTCATGGGAAAAACTGTGCAAGATGAAGGAGGCTGGTGGTCTGGGGTTTAAGAAGCTAAGAGAATTCAGTATTGCAATGTTGGCGAAACAGGCACGGCGCTTAGTTAATAACTTCAACCCATTAGTTACAGCACTAGTGAAGGCCAGGTATTATCCATATTCTGAGTTTTTGAATGCTTCGATTGGAACCAACCCAATCTATGTTTGGCGTAGTATACTTGAGGCTTAAAATGTGATACAACAGGGATTGAGAAAGACAATAGGTGATGGGAATAGTGCGTTGGTTTGGCAGGATCCATGGTCGCCTTATGTAGAGAACGGATTCATAACGACTGAAAGACATCCCCAATTAGACCATGCTACAGTAGCTAGCCTGATGGTTAAGGATCAGATAGAATGGGATGAGGAAGTACTGGATGACTTATTTAATCAGAGGGATAAAAATTTGATACGACAAGTCCACATTCCCATACATAAATAGGTTGATTCATGGTACTGGCTATTAGATGACACGCAGATTTACTGTAAGAATTTGCTATCGAAAGATGAAGGGAGATAATGAGTGTCCCGATAGAAGATTTTGGAATAAAGTTTGGGGACTTAAGCTTCCAGGAAAGGTTGTTAATTTTGTTTGGCGAATGTGTAGGGATGTACTTCCAACAGCTGCAAATCTGATCACCAAACAAGTCAATATTGTTGATAGATGTGCGTAGTTCGAGACACATGTTGAGGATATTATACACATACTATTTCAATGTGAATTTGCTCGAAAAGTATGGACTGCTGTAGGCATGTTAAGCCTGATCTCAGTGGTGCCTGGGTATATAGGATTGCAAGTAACTAAAAGAGTCTTTTACAATGGGAACATGAGGAACAAATGAATCTACGATAAAGTGTCGATGTCATCTTTTGGTGTAAAAGTGATGGCATTAAATATGAAATCTGATTGGAACAAGGCTAGAGAGGTTGAGGATCAGAACGGGACACAACAACAAAGAAGGCCAAGTCAGTGGTGCAAACCACCAGTGCAGTGGGTGAAAATTAACACGGATGCGGCCAGTGACTTAAATGAAGGGAGAACTGGATTAGGATGTGTAGCAAGAGATGTTGCAGGTCAGTTTATTCGAGCAAGAAGTAAGACACTGCAAGTGGGATATCAACCAAGAATTACTGAAGCCTTGAGCTTGAAAGAAGCTCTCTCCTCTACGAAGCAATGGAGGTCAAGTAAGTGTGTATTTGAAACGGATGTCAAGATTCTAGTGAATGAACGAATAGTATTGCCCATTTGATAGCAAATGATGCTTATTCTGTAACTGGTTTGCGGGAATGGATTACTATGATTGTAGTTTTTCTCATTTGTAACCTTGCTTTGGAAGCAATTTGATTAATGCAACTACTTTTGTTTCAAATTAAATAAATAGATTAAATAACATTGCAACTTTTGTACAATCTAATGGAAGATGAAATCAACGAAAATTGACTTCAACTCCCTTAACAAATTAATGAAAACCCTGATAATGCAAACACAATCGCAGTAAAAAGACCCAGGAGAATTTAATTTTGTTGGCGATTAAATTCACCTTTTCCATTATTCCTGCAAATTTTCTACCAATTCTCTCTAATTCATCAGTCAACCGTGCGTACAATAAATTTCGAATACAGATTAAAAAAGGTGAGAAAAAGAAGTGGAAAGATAGGAGAGGAGAGGACACGCGTAAGAAAGCAAAGCAGGTCAGATTGGTTTACAAAGATTTGAAAGAGCGAGGTACAAAAATGATGAAAAGGATCCGAATATTTGTACTCAAGTAGTTTCATATTTTTAAAATCATTATAAACATATGGTTACATTAGCCGTGCAATGTTTGAACATCAAGGCAATTTTATCATTAGAATATCAGACAGGTATGTTAGTGTCCTGCAAAAAACTAAAAAACAGTGAATAATTTTGTGAAAACACCATTTTCTTGAATAAACGATGTAGTGTTATTTAAGTGATAAGAGAAAGGGTAGATTGCCAAAGTCTCATCCCCGCCCCACCCCACCCCCTGTTACATGACAATATCATGGCTATGAAGTCAAGTAAATAGCCAATCGCTACCAAGCTATGAGGAACAACGGACTAATGGAAGCCCTTATACTTGCGAAAGATCACTTCATACACTATACGTAAAAAAAGATGCCAAAGAACAAGAGGGCCAATAACATACCAAGGTGCTAGTGTGCTACAAAAAAAATAAAAAATTACTATTGGAGCATTTTATACAAACAATGAACAGAGGAGCATTATATGCAAGCTTGAACTTTTTCATCATTTGTCCAACAAAGTAAAAAGTAAAAAAACCCCTCTGAAACATATACCTAAAGTCAAAAGACACATGTATTAAATAAATGAAATGAAATTGACAACTTCTGATCGGTCGACTGGCTAGTCTCTGATATCTATGTAATTATTTTATCATCTTTCTACCTGTAATCTGATAAGACACAATACATACATTGCTATTGCTAAAACTGACCCACTGCTGATAGCTTGCAGCTTTCCAGAAACCGTTGGACGCCTACATCTTTAGCCTATTAAGCACATCAATGAAACAGTGATTAGAATCGAATCCAAGATAAGAGTTGTGAATTCCTCTACAGGAATTACATGTGCTTAGTGTGGCTGATGCGGATAATGATCGATCTGTTCCAAATTTGTTTCGATGCTTGATTGCATCAACTTGATGGAACAATCAACATTCTGCAGTCGATGATGCCATTTTAATTGTAAGTATTTAAATGAACTCCACATCACCGCTATTCTTTTGAGGTATTTACTTAATAATAGAGAACTTTTAGAAGAAGAAAATGACTCACTAGTGCAAGAATTGAAGGTAATTTGAAGCAGATGTTGGTCGCACACCTACTTCCTCCTTCCCACTTGATGACATGCTGCGACAAGCATAGGGCATTTCAGTATTTCCCATTATAGTAAAACAAGAAATTCATACCACAAGGGCAGGATGCATGAACCAAGAAATATATCTAGGATAATAAAGTGACTGCAGTGAAAAAGATGGACTCTTGAAGTGTACAAACCTAACCCTTACTTTTCACAAAAAGACAAACATAAAAAGAAAAGAAGAGAAGAACAAAGAAGCAAAGAACAGTCTTGCTACAATTAGGTGCAGATATAGAAGCACACTACTATTAAATCCATGAATAAAAAGAGGCACCACACAATTTAAAACTGTAGAAACAGAAGATTCATTTATGCAGTGTACAAATATTACTTGTCGACAATGTAAGATATAGTGCTACATAAAATATTTCTTGCTAAAGGAAGGATATCAAAAGATCAATGATAAGAAGTTAATACAGTAAAAAGCTCTGTAAGATATTTTAAATACAGAGAGATATAGATATTTTCTCCATTTCACCATGTGACAATACACCGGACTGGAGAGAGAAGGAAGACACAGAAATCATGATGATCCATGTTACGAAAAAACCCATCTTGATTGGTACAGCAGACCTAATCATAAATAATCACATAATACCGCCTACACAATACATTCACACTACATGGATATTTTTATATTTTATTTTCCTTTCTATATTCTGAATTAATACTAGTTTGACCAAAAACTAAATAAGAACTAAATAAGCCAAAGCATATAAGCACAAAAAAATCCTGAAAATGAAGTAGTTACCCCACAGATGTAAGGTTTCGGACTTCGTCAATTGCAGAATTAATCCCACAGATTGTCATTTTTTCCACCTGCAGAGGCCACTTTCATATTGTTTAGATGCTCTCATTCACAAGTACACAAAAGCAAGCATTACCTGCACGTAATTATGTAGCCTACCTCTCGAAATTTCTCTTTGGCTTTGTGTTTAAGTGGTAGCAAACGGATTTCATCAGCCAACCTTGTGCACTCGAGGGCATTTTCAGGAGAGATAAATTCCAAGATAACATTAACACTGGACTGCATGCACATGGTACAACACATTGTCAGTTACCAAAACCAGATAATAACAATCATAGGAAAGATAGCAAGACTACTAATAGTATATGCTAAATAGTCTGCCAGTCTAAATATACGAACATATAAATGTAATGCAGCAGAATACAGTTGACTAACGACCAAAAAAGTCCAACTAATAATCTACATCAGGATGCACCTACTAATATGAGTTTAAGATGTGAATCACATATAGTTTTTATCAGAGAGGCATTCTTCTATTTGGGAGTCATTTAAATGAAAGTGTCAGAGACTTAGAGTGATAATCAAATCACATAAAGTATACCATTCATCACAATTTCAATAGAGCATGACTGACTATGGACCTCTAAAGAAAATTTAAAGCTGGTGGTCTTAAAACAAAAACCATAAGATGACACATTAAAAAGCAAACAATACATGCGGTCCACAATAGACATACTAGATACCAAGTTTAGATGCTTCTGCTAAACCATGTATCTGACTATATATTAATGGGCATCAATTAGAGTAACTGACCCCAAACGTCATTTTAATATGAAGTATACGTGAGGCATTGCAGGCAGATATTAGAAAATTCACAGTATTCATTTTTAATCGTCTATCCAGAATCCATGCAGCCTTAAATTGGAATATTTTTTCAGAGCCTAATTATTAATAGAAACTTAGAAGTTAGAACTAGCCACATACATTCTATCAATAAAATAATAGGTGCATTTTGCTGATGTCTACCAGTTATTTCCACTCATCAAATTATTACAATGAAGAAACAGGGATCATACTATGGCCAAGGAAGATTCAATAAATTGTTTAGTTTCTGTTATAATACATATGTATTGTTTTATGTGAGGGTTGTCTAGTTTTATGTAATAAATTTTGGACCAAGGCGGACACAGTCACACATTAAATAGAGTAAGAAATATTACTTAATTTAAAATTAATGCTTGCCAAGAATAGTCTTAAAACACGCTACCTTTAATTTTCGAACTTGATATGGACACCCTGCAGGAATGATGACCGCTTCTCCAGTCTTTTGCTCAAAGGTCCAAGGCTCAATATCTGAAATTAACAAACAGAGGTTTTATGTGAAACTAAACTAGTTGTAATGATCAAGTGGTTGCCCAAATAAAAAAGATAAGGCTTACTGAATTCTTTCTTTAGCCGCATCTTCTGAAATGCATCAAAATAGAAACTATTATCAAGAATAGGATGTACCACCTCTACCTGGGCCAGATAAACAAATTAATCTTGTAATGTTATTCATAACCTGGACAACCAGAATATACAGATATTTATTCAAATCATCTTACATGTGTTGGATTATGTATAGACTCGTCACAGTGCCTTCTGAGGTACTCTAAAAGTTGTGGAACATCTTGTCTACGAAAGATATCCCATTGGGCACCACAAGAATCGACCACTGGTTTTGCTTTTCCACAACTATAGCGTTCTATATCATCGCAAAAGGAATACTCATTTACCATATCTTTGAATCTATGAGAGCTCGCACAGCACAATATTGTGACATCAGAGTCAAATTCACTGGTGCCTGACAATTTTTTGGGTCGGAAACTCCTTGCATTACCCCTACTTCCAACACCAGAGGATGCAGAAGCTTTAGCAATTCTATCAGGAAAATTCAATTCTTTCACAGGCTGATCCTGAAAGACTGATTCTTCAGTAATTCCACTACGGAGTGATGATTTTCCAGTCAGATCTTTAGCACTTCTACTATTAAATATCGAAGTTCTTTCCAAAACTTCACTTACTAATGGCCGATAGACAGCCTTACTAGTAGATCTGCTTATGCTATGATCATTATCAGTGTACATCTTCAGCAATGTTTTAAGTGTATTGATTTCCTTTTTGGAAACCGGTATATCTGTTGCATGTACAAGGACATTTACCTGAGGGGACAAATGACAGACAAGTTATTAGAAAAAAATGACAGATATATCTTATAGAAAGAAATTAGGTACCAAATCAATCGAATATAATAAAAAAATCTTGTACAGTGCATATATATGGCGAAGTCATGTTATCAGGTACATATTGTTTTTGGTAAACTACTGAGAGGGGCTATAGCATGCAAAGCATGCAATAACTCCAAATTATATACCAACTGATTTCTTTCTCTTATTGTTCATGAATGTCTTAAATATAATGATATAATGAATTTAATTTAGTCTCAATCCTTTTCCTTCTAATACCGGGATTTATATTTTGGTAATTTTTTCACCCTTCTGCTCTTAGCATTTTTTTTTTGCGTTCTACCAAAATCGTAATTTAGTGTAAAACATACTTGAAAGAAAAACTGCATAAAGACTAATGAAATGGCAGTAGTTATTACGTATGGGTAAATTTTTTAATGATATGTACATAGTATAATTATTATTTTTATGGACAACAACAACAACAACAACAAAAACAACAAGAATAATAATAATAATAATAATAATAATAATAATAATAATAATAATAATAATAATAATAATAATAATAATAATGATAATGATAATGATAATAATATATAATCATGCCATTTGGCTTTTAAAATTCAACATGAGACTGCTCTTGTAGATAGGCCGTAATATATCATCTACCACTTGATTAATAAATTTAAATTTTTCTTTAAGTGAAGATGTTCTTATTTAGAGACAAATAGAATTAATATGAACTTCCACATCACATGTTTACTAAATACAGGAAAATGACAGTGCGCGTACACTAGTTTGAATAGATATCAAAGAGCATGTTGAAAACGGGTCATGCAATGCGCGCAGACATGAATAAAAACTTACCTTGCGCAATGCGCTGATGAGGCATATAGAAAATAAAGTAGGTGTGTATTAGGCACTCACCCAATACACACAAAATATTTAATGACTGCTGATCAAGATAATATTTCAAAGAATAAACGGACTTTAATTATTTCTTTTTATGCATGATTGTAGTACTTTGAACTAAACTGACAATTTTGACAGGGATTAGGAAGTAGTAAATTTATTTAATTTTTAAAGATACTAAATTTGAATTTAAATAAATAATATAAGATTAGAAAATAAAAGAGCCGTGCATCACACAAGTTGTAACTTAAAAAAAACACAGATATTAAATTCTTTCGCCAATCATATGATGATGATATTAGCTAAGGAACAGGCAACAGTCAAATCTGAAACCATAAAATTTACGCCTTTTATGCCTAAAGGCTACAACCATATCTTAAAAGTTTTTTCTTAGAGATGGCACTTTTTTTGAGACATCTTTACCACAAGTATAGAATAAGAAAACCTACCACATCATGGGAGTCGTAGCTTAGTCTGGTAACAAAATGTCCCTGCATAAATTCCTCAGGTTCTCCATATGCAATATGTAAAGAAGGACCAAAGTTAGGCTTAGGCATGTTCTCGGGAAATTTGGCAGCTAGGTTAAAAATACCAGACAGCGGGTCCACGTACTCTTTAAGTGCCATGAATTGCATGACCTGAGCAAAATGCTCCGGGAAATGTTCCTGAAATATATTTGGAAAAAGGTAACCGGTGATTTTTGCTTTCTCCTGATTCATAAATGCATTTGTTTGGCCCTCAAGAGAGCCCATAAAAATCTGACTTTCACTGAGTTCTACCTGCAACAAATTTTAGAAAACAATATAAGAAACGGGGGATGACATTTCGGATAAACAAGAACCCTTTTAGCAACATGTCAGTATAGTAGACAAACAGTATGAATAACACAAATCTGAAAATAACGTTCCAGAACAAGAAACTATTTCTCCTGGAATAAGTGCTGACCCAGCTCTTCAGTTCTCAGCACATATTTCTTTTTTATTTTTGCTAAATTCAACGTATATTTTTTATCCTTATGGCTAAGTAAATGTGACAACTGCTTCTTTTATTTTTCGCAGTTGCCTAGCTGTATTTATACATGCCTAGCTGTATTTATACATACAAGAGCTAGCCCTCACACATATAGATACAAAGCATATATCACTTACCTCAAAGCAATCCAAGTAATTTGTCGTCTTACTCGTTGCAGAATTAACTTTATTAGCATGAATCTTTCCAAGAAAAGTGCAGAACATGGTAATTGGATCCCAATTCATGTTTGCAGCGACTTGAATCATACTCTGAACTATAACTGGGTGACCTTTGCGCCAATGAGTCTGAAAGTGTCCAAGCCTTTCAACATGAAGGTCCTGAACATTTGGGTAATACAGAAAATTTTCATTCGAATCATCTCTTCTAGCTGTTTCGAGCAATAGGTTGACTTTATTTCCTCCATTTGCTGTCTCCCTACACAGTGAGCAGCTTGAACCAAAATCTAAAGCAACTCGGCCATCATATTTGCTAATTACGTCTTTTACATGTACGTTTAGCTCTTTGTCCCATCCAAAGGGATACAAACATCTTAAATCAAGGCTGATATTACCACCACAGCCACCGAAATCCTGAGGTGGGCAACATATCCTCCCATCTTTATAAACATTCCAGTTCCGGGGTAATGTTAGAGAAGCAACTGACTTGCTACCTTGCTTTACGGGGCAATTTTTTATGTCATCTGATAGTAGCTTGTCATCAGAAGTACAGGCTCTCTTCCTGTATGGATACATGATTTTGTTTTCTCTGACATCTCCACTTAACTTTCCTTCACGAAACTTGTGACAACAACTTAAACACAGATTATACGAACACGTTGTACAGCTTCTATGGAAATCTACTATGGAAGTATTACAGTTACTGCAGAATTTTAAATCACATACAGTTAGAAACATCAAGGCTATAAAACACACACGCATGCACACTCACCCAATCAGCACTTTGATACATACCAACAAATTAAGTTCTCGCCGCCCAATTTAACTTGCGAAATTTCAAAGTCTCTTTCTCCTGTAACATAGATACAGATTGGATATGAAGTGAGAAACGGCAAGGAGAATAGCAGATATATAAATTATTGTTTTGACTAAACTTTTTCCGGGTAGGGAGTTCAACATTGATTTGAAGAAATGCAATTATGACAGTATATATGCAATAAAGTATTTTTACACTTATCAATTATAAATAAAATATACAAAATATCTTTAAATTATAGTTAAAATTAGTGGCCAAACTCGTTGTTTTAAAAATCAAGTTCTATTACCTTTTATTTTGGCTTCGATTTCAAGCTCAATACTGTGGTCCAAGTTCATCTTTTCCAGCACTGGATGAAGCATTTTTATCAGATAATGAAGCTGTTGGAGTTTCTCGATCTTTTCTGGGGCCTTAATAGATTCCTGCAAGATAGCATATGAATGAGTATTGATAAAGAAGATTTGATTTAAAGAAAGCCCTGTCATTAAAGCTTGGGCAACTACCTTATGCTCGGTGTCTTCAGGCTTGGAGCTTGAGCAGGCCCGGCATTTGCATGTTCCGCGACAAACTGGACAAGCAGTCCTAACGTCTTCCTTAACAAAAGACCTGAAATGGAGGAGTTGAATTTGTCTCGGTAAACCATATACCCAAAAGGTGGCAAAGATGGGTCTTGCTAACATCAAAACTGGTGATAAACAAGCTTTGATATAGTAGAGATAATAGTTGACAAGTTGTATCATATACTTCAAAGTAATAACCCCGATAATTCAAAAATGCAGCAATATAGCATATAGCTATTTTACTACAACTAGAAAGCAGCATGGAATTTTAAATGCTAATGCTTGGATTGTAATCTGCACAGGAAAAACCCAACTTCATGAAGATTGACACTTTACTGAGTATACTTGGCTACTACTGACCAAACATTTTTACATAGAATCATGAAGGTCTTATGTACACAACCTTACCCTCATTTCACCGTAAAAATGTAGTATATAGACACTTAACCATTGCACCAAGTAAATATATAATGAATAAAAAAACTGGAAAACTAATGAAGTATTTCGGAAACTAGTACACGCAATGATACAACAGTGACCCGACAAGCAATCATCAGATCACATACCACTACTAAAAATTCAGGGTAAGAAAAAACCATTTCAGAAAAAAATCACAATAAACAGCATATTAAACACGCATAAACCAGAAGTTCAGCAAAATTCGAAACAGACCTTTCTTCTATACAATCTTCACAAAACGATTGCTTCTGACAAGCTTTACACCTAACAAGTATCCGGTAACTAAACTTGTGACACCAATGGCATGTCCTCCTCTTCAATTTTTTAATTTTAACAGCCTCTTTAACACTCGGTAAAATCTGCTAGAAACCACCAAAAACATCACAATCAATCTGAAACAAACAACTCACAATCAAAACACAAAAAATGCACAAATCGAACAACTAAAACAACCTGCATTGTACAAACAGGATTTGGTTCCACATTCTTCGACCTAAAATGCCTTCTTTCGATAATCTTACAATTCCTCCCTACTTTAACATTATACGGACCTACATTATCGAATACTTGTGGAGTTTGCGGAGGAGGAGGTATCTCCATTCGTCCATTCGGAAACTCTTTAATTATATTCCTCACTCCACTCTCAATCTCCTGTAACTCTTTTTCCCTCTTTTTCCCGGCTTTTCGAATCAAATACTCTCTGATCAATTCCAGTTCTATATCTCCTCTCTTCAAATTCAAACTCCTTATCATCTCGTCTAACGCCTCGCTCGCTGATCGCTTCCTACTACTCCCCCCTGTCTCCTTCTTCACCTCTTTCCCCTTTTCTTTCACCATTTCTTCCGATTTTCCGACAATTCTGTTTCGATTTTTAGAGTCTTTCGAAACATTCGTGTCGAATTTAACTCGCTTTTTCTTCCTCTGAGATTTCTTCTGGAACTGAATCAAGTGATCCTCACAGTACTTCTTTCCGGCGAACACGCTGCGCTTGCACCGCCATTGCTTGCCGTCGGTCCTCGCGCACCGCTCCGGCGAATTGTCGTTATCCGGCATTGAATTCGAAAAATTCGCAACAAATCTCTCTGTCTAATCTCTCAATTGAGTGCAATTGAAGTATTAACGAAGGTTAAGGGTTTTGTAATGAGCGAGAGAGAGAGAGGGAGAGAGATTGTTGTAGGGCCTGAGTGATTGTGTGTTTTGTAATGAGCGAGAGAGAGAGAGAGATTATTGTAGAGCGTGAGCGAGTGTGCGTTTTGTAATGAGAGGGAGAGAGAGATTGTTGTAGGGCGTGAGCGAGTGTGTGTTTTTACACGCACACACGTTTTAAAGTGTTTATAGGTGGCTTGTTGTGAAGAGCTAGAGATGGATTGGTGTCGAGAGTCGTGAGCCAGTTGTACGTTTTTGGCAAAAACTGAAATTAAAGGGGAATTTTTCAACTACTTTACACCTTCGTATTTATGAAAATTTGTGTATGTACTAGGATTGGTTTGGTCCTTTCTGCAGAAGCCTCTGAGTTCTTTCTTTTGTTTGTTGCTGGATGATCACAATTACGATTAAATTTATTTGCTTTTTCATCATAATTCACTCTTTGATAGCCCGATCTTAATGATGTTAAGTTTGGTTCGTGATTTGTAGTAGTGTGACCTATTACTTGCATTACCGCGAATTGGATCTGACAAATTAACTTTGGAGATTGCATTGATCAAATGGTGTAAGATGTTGGTGGTGAAATATGATGGCTAAGTATATTTTTCATGTTTTTTGTTAAGAGACGTGTGTTTTGCATCCCAACAGCCCTTGTAGTGCACTTGATATTGATGCAGATTGTTTTCCTTCTTTATTTTTCCTTATCTGGGAACCTTAGGTGAACATATGAATCTGTGATCTTTGGTGTAAATGTAACCATCACAACTTATAAAGTTTCGGTCATATATCGGATAACCATTGACGTCATTCTCATTGAATCTGGTTCGGTAAGAATGATCAACGACGACAGTGATCAGTGATAGTGTGTCGCGTTGGCTTAATTTTCCATGCAATTTTCTTTTCGTTTTACTAAATGAATTTGATAAATAAGTTCTTTTTTTCTCTGTTTCAGAGCTGTAGCAGGGGTTTGTAACCTTGTACAGATGTGTACGTAAGTTTGTAAACTGAAATTGCCAATTATTTAAAAGGATTTATCATAACCATGCTTTTTTTAAACCAGGGTTCTGGTAACAGACCAATCTGCACTAGATTTTAGATTTCTATTGTTGCAGATCAGTCGAAGCCCCATTAAAGTCAGCATTGATTTGTATGTCTGAATAAAAAATGCAGCAACCATTTTTTTTTATTTTTTTGACAGGATGCAGCAACCAATTTGATGGAGTGAGATTACGGTTTTTTTTAAAAAACTGTTTTGGTAAATTCTAAAAATTGCTGTCTGGAAACACGTTTTTGGTCTAAAACCTGCTATTAGCAAAAACATGTACCCGTACTTTTGGAAAAAGCTGTTTTTAACTTTTGCAAGAAATAGATATTAATTTCATCATCAAACCTTCTCAAAACTATTATTTTTATATATTATATCTCAAATTATATATAAATTAAAAAAATTACCAAACAGTTATCTAATTTGGATGACAGTACTTTTTCTGCCAGCACTTTTTCTCATAGCACAGTAGTTATTAACAGCACTCCCAAACGAAACATATAAATATTTTAATAAGATTTAACTAAATTATCATCCAATAGCAAATTACTTATCGTCTTGTTTTAATAATTTATGCCCGAATTAATAAAATAATGATCCAGTCCGATAATTTATCTGATATGGTTGTAGTAATAACGGCACTTAGTTTTAGCTTGCCTAAATGGCTACATTTATACTAGCCGTTGAGTACAAAATGCAATTTTGAATTTATATTTTATCATTTGTACTTTGATATTTTATTAGTTAAATTGTCAAAGAAAATTCTAAAAACAAGTGAGTAATATATATGTATTTATATTAAAATAATTAAATATTTTATTCTAAATTAGTATTTTTTATATTTAAAAAGATTGCTCATTCTGTCACACTCATTTCTTTATAATTTTTATTTTAGTATGTTCCTCTTATTTCTTTACGCTACAAAAATGTCCTAAAATAGTATAGTTTTATACTATAAAAATTAATTACATCCACTATTTTTCTCTACTATACCCAGTGTTCTAAAAATCGGCGCTAAACGGTGGTAAAACGCCCCGACTCTGACCTAGGCGGTGATTTAGGCGTTTTTTAAAAAGATCGGGTCAAAATCAGGATTAGGCGGGCTAGGCGGTCAAAAATCGGTCCTAGGTAGCCTAGGCGAAAAATAATTAAAAAAATATTTTTTTATGTTTTTATAATTTTAATTCATTAATTTCATAATTTAACCCAATATCATGTCAATTTCTAATATAAAGTATTGGGAAAAAGTAACAAGTAATCTAATATATTTATTTTCACACTTAAAATATATAAAAATGACATGGTAATTAGTTTAACAGTGTGAATTAAAATATAGTTAGAATTGTAAACTTAATAATTAGTACATAATGCATGTCAAATGTGTAGATATTTTCTAATACCATTCTAATTTCTTTTTTCAAACAAATATTTGACATATTGATCATTATATAATTATAAAAATTAACAATAATATTTATATTATTCCGATTAATGTTCTGATTAATCGGTCTGATTAATCTCCTACTTGCCGATTAATCTCTCGAAGATGCCCTCACCGCCCTAGCACGCCTAGCGATTTCTGGAACACCGACTATACCCACTTTATCCATTTAATATTAATTGGTCCCGCAACATTGATCAATTTTCTTACTTTTCATTACTTATTTACATTTTATATATCTTAATCTCCGTGCCAAATCTCAAACTATAAAATTTTTAGGTGGGATATGGTAAATGTTAGATATTGAATGCAACACAAAAGGGGTGAATGTGTTTCTTGGATTTTTAGCCCTTTTAAACTGTTTGAATGTTAGGTGAACAAAGCAGTTTGGACTTTGCAGGGATTGTGTTTACAGAATTAGCCAACAGACACAGTATTTTCAAAACTCACTTAATTTGTATTAATTAAGTTTGTCTTGCTACAAATTTTGGGTTCTTAAGAAAATAAGAACTTAGCTTCTATCTTTAGAGAATACAAGAAAATTTTGATTTGTTTTTCTCTTTAACTAAGGACCAGTGCATGCTTTATAGACTATAAGCACGGGTTTACAAGACTTGCACTAAAATGTACTAAATTACTTTCTTAAACAACCTTTTTCTATTTCCATTTCTAGCTTAGCAAATCTGTGTAGAATCTTGCAGGTTGTGACCATCCTTTATCCAGTTAATCTTGACCCTTGATCTTGTATTCTTTCACCTACTTTGTAGACTTTTCAATCTAGTTGATAGATCGTTTGTTGACTGATAATCTTGAGTATTGAACTTGTCTGCATTCTGTATTTGAAAAGTATGTCGAGATCTCCAGTTTGTTCTATAAAGAAGTGACATCTCGATAAGTATAATGACTTATCGAGATCTCTGAGTTCTCTATAGGTATTCTTGACTTTTCGAGGTCTCTAGATACTTGCATATGAAATTACTTGTGGATATGTCTGAGATCTACATGTAGAAATGACTTGTCGATATCTTTGAGATCTCTATATGCACATTTTGACTTGTCGATATCTCTGAGATCTCTATTTGAGAAATTGACTTGTCGAAATCTCCAATTCTTCACATCTTCATTTGACTTGTCGATATCTCTAAGTTCTCTACATGCAGAAATAACTTATCGATATTTTCAGTTCTCTACATCTTCATTTGACTTGTCGATATCTCTGAAAATATTTGTAAGCCATTTTGGACTTCTCGATAAGTCATTTTGGACTTCTCGAATGACTTCTCGATATAACTTGATCTGTGACTTGTCGATATCTTAACTTTATTCATTTTTCATAGAACAATTTTATTCATCTCCAAGCTTCTACACTTTTCTATGAGGTATGATCATGACTTGATCTTCTTCCAGACTTTATTCCTTAGTTTGAATCTGTTCACAGAAAAATCCTTTAGTCTAATCTTCTAACATTTTTATAGATACAATTTAGAATACAAAATTGATTATCAAACAACTAAATCTTAGGGTTGTCAATGTGACTTAGTCTTGTTATTGTACAAGCATATCTTGCACAACAATCTCCCCCAATTTGTGAGAAGATTGTTTATCACGAATTCATGCCAGATAACAAGACTAACCCCAAAGCTAAAATCAAATATATACAAATTGACAGATTGACAAATACAAAATTTTTATACATTTGGTAGTTACATAGGTTCAACAATTACAACCATCAAGTAAATTTTTCATAGCCTGGTTCTTTCCTAATGAGGTCTTTGAGATTTACTAGTACTTGAAATTCTTTCATTATTTTTGTCCCTCTTAAGGCTTCCACTAACTTGAGCCATTCATCCCATGAGTAATTATTGAGGCAACCAGTCCTGAATTTTGAAAACTTTCCAAGTTGAATATTTAGAAAATGTCCATCTTTAGAAATTCTATTAAGCCCTATTACCTTGAGTTCATTTGACCTCTGTTCAAACATCTCTATCTCATTGGCATACTGCCTTTCCCTTTCCTCCTTCTCAGACTTTATCCTAGCATGTCTTTCATCCATTTCTCTCAGCCTCTCAGATATCACAACCTTCAACATCCATGTACTTGTATCCTTATCCTTCATTAAGCTAATCACCCTCTTCAATTATGTGGTAGAGAGTGCTTCCATTACTACCCTTCCAAGAAAGATGAAAGAGCCATCCAAATAGTAGATCGTTACTTCTGATAAGGAGACAACCCAAACTCTGACTATTTCTTCAAATAATTGTTGAAAGTAGTCATCATCTATTATGCTCATGTAAAGAGGTAGAAAATCACCTTGATTATAGCAGTCCCAGATGACACCAGTATCTGCTTGTATTTTCTTTGATTTTCACCCAACAATCTTGAAATGAGTTTTTATTGGAGGCTTGAATGAAGGTAGGTTTGTGATTTTCTTCAGTGTGACTTGACTGGATGTAATTGGTATTTTGAGTATGGTGTTTGCAGTTTGTTTGACTAGGAATTTTGGCTTTTGAGGTAGGATTGGTTGAGATGGTGTTTGGCTTGGTTTGGAGGTTTGAGTAGGTTGGATTTTTGTAACTTTTATTTCTTGGATATTTTGTTTCTATGACTCCCATTCACCACATCTCCTACTCTTCTTTCCATCTTCTTTCCTCTCTTCTTTCCCTATTCTCTTCTCATAGACCTTGTTGCTTGTTGTTCTAGAAGATTGACTTGGATTTGAGCCTGGAGATTTGTGTTCATCCTTCTTCAGCTCATCATCATCCAAATCATCTTTGGTGTTGAATTGAGTTCCTGGCAACAAATTATCAACATTTCCCAAGTATATACCAATATTTTTATCATCTCTTCATCTTCCACAGTCTTGATCCTTTTGTGATTCAAGTCAGTTTCTCATGTCATGATCAACCTTAAGTTCCCCATGACATAGTGCTTTAGAATCATGAAGTATTTGCACTTTTTGGCTGATGAACAGATGTAGGTCACTCCCTTGCTAGGTTCGAGATATACTTATAAAAAACATCTATTTGAGCCTTTTTGAGTTCATTTAACAAGAGAGTGTTTTCTGGAATCACCCTGTTAACTTTGTTGACTAGGATTCCAGCTTAGATGCTCTTTTTAGATATGAGATAGTTGAGAGATACCTGCATACACATGTCCATATCAGAGTCATTTATGTTGGCAAAAATCCTCCTCTCCTGAAAGTTGTCTACTATCACCATAATCACCCTTAGAAAGTTGATATTTCTGTCCAAAGCCTTTTTTTAGGTGAAGAAGTTGTTGGCTAGAGAAACTCTGAGTGCCCTGAGCAATTTATCAAACTCTTTGTCCAAACAGGGTCCCTCAGCTGTCTTTTGTAGTCTTTCTTGCCCAACATCAACTTGACTTGTTTGAACTGTGGCTTGGCTAGATGATGATTTTAGCAATCTGGCTCTTATCTCCCCCTTACTCTTGGTGGCAGGCAAGATTAGAGGAGTAGGAATTTCAGGCCTAACTGCTTCTAGCAATGCATGAAGAGAAATGTTCAAACCCCCATAATAGCCCCTAAAGATACAGAAGTTTGCATTTAGAGATGTTTGTGGAAGTCTACTAGTGACTTGATATCATTTTGTTGACTCTGCACGAAAACTGTCAGTTGGGAAACTTGAGTTATCAATGAGGCATTAAAAGACTTTAGAGATGCGATTTGAGCTTGTAGGTTTTGGATTTGTAAATTTGTTGATGTAGACAAGGGTTATTGTGAACTTGATGCTACCAAAGAACCAACAGAATTCTGCATAACATTCTTTACCTCCTCTATGACTAAGGTTGAAGGTTCAAACCTAGCTTGGTGAAGTTGATCCAGTTTGACCTTTGAGTCATTATATTGAGTGATTTGCTTCTGGATGACTTCATGTAGACCTATGGAAGATTTAAGCTTGGACATATTTTCTTCTATAGGAGTGAGAGAGAGGGCTTGAAGTTTGCCTAAAAATTTGTTGAACTTGGTCTTGATTTCTTGAAATATTGGCATCATCTCATCAATCTTGTCATTAACCAACTTTTTCACTTCATGTTGATGCTTAACTAGAGTGCTTTTCATGGCTCTTCATATATGATGAAAGGCCTTTAATTGTGCTTTGTACACCTCTGTCACAACATCATATACTTTCTGAGGCGTGAGAACCGTAACATTACTACCCAAAATGGTGACAAACTATTCTCTGAATTTTGCTAAAGCATGACATACCATCTGCTTCATCTGCAATTTTCTCGTGCTACACCTCAACATCCTCCTTGTATGAAAGCAGTATGGCTTGATAGTCTTGGTTTGAAATATTTGTTGTAAGGAGTTGTTGGGTAATATTGGCTAGTGTTGAGTGGCATTTATGACACTATATAACGCTCCATAAAGCTCTGAATTGGTGTATTTGTACTCAAGTTGTTGGGTTTTTAATATATTTTCTAGTGTTTTTGCATTTCAGGCATTAATCTGGAATTCAGGTGAATTAGAACTGATTTGATGCTAATATGGTGTTAGGATGGTGTCCAAGGAATAAAGGCTCGTGAAGACCATCTCATTGCAACAAGAAAAGAAGACAATTTCAGTTTTTTTAGAAGACCGGCGCGCCCGTGTTGTGCTAGCATGCGGTCGCGCCATAGAAGCAGAATGTCAGCGCACCCGCGCTGGTAAAGCGCGCGGCCGCGCCAGGTCGGGATTCCAGATTCTTATTTTAATTAGAAGACTGTTTTTCTGGGCTTTTGGATTAATTGGGTGCTATTTAAAGACAATTAAAAGATGTTTTTTATAACGGAGCTTAACGGACCTTATGAATAGTGATTTTGCCGAATAAAAAAACTTTTCATGCCACACTTTGTAGAGGTTCTTTTATTGTTATTCTGAGATCTTATTAGTACTCTATATGGTATATAAGTGTATGTAAAGATCGTCAGAATCCAAATTCGAACACTTTGATTTTTCCCGAAAATCCACCAGATACCGAAAGAATTAAGTATAAGGTAACAGGATAAAAAGGATTTAAATTCAAGGATTATAAGAGAGGATCATAAAAGGAATATAATGTATTGAGAAAGATTATGGGAACCCAAGTAATAAGATCCTGGGTATGATCCCTCAAACGATAAACGAAAATGATTGTTAAGCGAACCGTATAACAGATCAGTGATCATTAGCCAAGTAATTAGGAGTTAATCAAAGAGGTTAGTGATGATGATGTCATCACAACAACAAGAAGAAGACAAGTGTGGGAAGATGACATTGGAGGATGACATAAGCATGACCAAAAGGGAAGGAATTGTTGGTTGATTATAAGCCACACAAATTTTACCATGGTTAAAAGATTAATTAAACAAAAGAAAAACAAGGCAACCAAGCCAAAACAAATCAAAAACACAAAACACAAAGTTGACTATCATTTTCCAAGCCAAGAAGCTCTCGGCTTCATCTCTTTTTCAAAGAAGAAAAAAATTCAAATTCAAGTTCCAAGCTTTGTTAATTAGTGAGGTAATTATCCAAGGTTCCTTGTATATAGATATAGATATCCTATGAATCTAAGCTTTTAATTCCTTCACAATCTCTTCCAATAATTCATGGAAGAAGAGAGTGAATAGTGCTTTTCAAGAACTTGAAATTTTGATCTTGTGTTTTTGTTTAGATAAAGCTTTAGTAAGAATTTTCCAAGGTTGTTTCAAGCTCATTAGTTACTCCTACTCTCAAGGAAGGTATAATCTCTTAACCTAGCATTATTATTGAATGTTAAGAGCTTGTTATGAGTAGTATAGTTCATGAGAAGCATGGTTATTGAATATTTAGAGATTGGTTGGTTTTGTAATGTTTTTGGAGTTGAAAATCTTGATTATTAGTTAATGAACTTAAGTATAAGCTTTTAGTTCATGATTTAGAGTAGTATAAATTGGAAACTTGAGATGTTGGGGCTGTTTTAGTAGAGTATGGATGGATTTTGGTTGTAGTAATGATTGTGGGATTGATTGTGGATTGATTTGGAGTTGTACAAATTTGGTAATTGCGTAAACATAGCCGTCGTAATGCCCGATTTACCTTAGACTGCTTTTTTTCTTAACATCAGGACCTGTGAACTAACTGTTAGGTTTTGACCATTGCCATGGTTAGATAGTTCATATTACGAGCTTCATTTTGATATGTGGTTCGCTTAAATCTGATGTACGGTTTAGGAGAAACGACTGTTTTAAGTAACGGCGTTTCGCGACCGAACCATTACCCCTCGCCTTACTTTGAAACCTTGGTTAAGGCCCTTAAATGACGAATTGGAATATGAAACAATTATGTAAAGTGGATTAGGCAGTTGGTAGGGTGCTCGCGAAAGAATCGCTTCAAAATTCCTAATGGTTAATTTATTAAAAGTGGTGGAGCCGAGGGTACTTGAGCGACCTAAGTGAATCGTTAAGCGCAAAAGCGAACGTTATGGTCTAATTGGTTAAAGTATAGAATTATAAGCGACTTTGGTTTAATTCCAACTTATATGTTGTTTATAGGTTACCAGACTCATCCCAAGCCTTTTATCACCCCCAGTCGCTCAGGCAAGTTTTCTACCCGTTATACTGTTGTTGTGATGTATACATGTATATGCATTATCTTGTGATAGATGCATGATGGTTAATTAGCAAATCTTGCGATATATTGGAGCATGCTGATATGGTTTATATGCATGTCTGTTTCGTAATCTTGATATCTATCGGTTGATTCCAATGCTTATAATTGCATAATATATATGCTAGAGATAAGCAGTAGTTGCGTATACCCTTAGTATATGGGACCCAAAGACGAACATTTTCTAAAACCAGGAGTCAATGTTCCCGAGTATATTATATATATTTATTTATATATATATAGATATAGTTTTCAAAACTATTAATCGAATAAGGTTTATTCTATAACTTTAATTTTATTAATGAATATTATTTTGAATATTCATTCGAGGACTTATGACTCCGCTTATTTACTAAATAATATTCTTTATTTTATTAAAGAATCATGTTTCGATAATCAAACTTATTTTCGATTATTCAAATAAAGATCGTACTTTCGTATAAGTATATCTTTGGTTATTTAATATTCATTTCAAGTATGAGTTTTAAAACTTCTACTTCAATTATTTTTATAAAGATTATTCTTTATGGGAATATTATTTAAATAATCATATTCAGATATTTTCTAATATATTGGGACTGATTTATTTTATTAAATCAGCATTACTCCAAACATTCTTAAAAATGTTTTCGAGTCTTCAAAATGATTTTTAAAAGTTAGGGCGGATCCCAAAACTCATTTTTTATATTTAAGATCCTCCTTTCGAAGGGGATTTAAATACTCGCTCAAAACCTGAGGGATCCGGCTCTGTGGTGTATTTTATATTCGTAACAAGGTTGCTATTTTGATAAATGAATTGATTACTTACCCAACGTTCGGGAAGTAAGTCCATCTAATTGAGTCGGCATAAGCGACAGGCCGGGGTACGGTCTATCAAAGTGTAAGTGGTTGGGTGGCAGCCCATCAACGCGTAAGAGGCCGGGTGGCGGTCCAGCACAAGGTCTCAATGAGGCCAGGGTGATGACCGGTGGGGGATTCATCTATCTACTAGTAGAAAATGTTACTTATTGGTATCTTTGCGTGATCAGCAAGATATCGGGTTTATGTCAAAATTCTTTTCTTTCCAAAATTCATTGGATATTGCAAACTCTGTTCATACTTTACATAACAGAGGTTTCCAGGAAATGTATAAGAGATATATATGTGGATATATATCGGGATATATATGTGGATATATATCGGGCCTAAATAAAGTATCTCGTAACTTCATTTCATTCAATAATATTTCAAAGATTGAATCTATTCAAGTCTTAACTTATGGTCTCATCTATGGGATGAACTTTTGAAACCTATTATACTTTGAACAGTGGTAGTTCAAGTAGTTTTCTAAAATGGTATAAGTATAGTGAAGTAATTGGTAACTTCATCTTCCTTTAAGACTATATCCAGTAAGTAATTACCTTACACTGGATAAAGGGTTCTAGTAAGTTATCCATTTAGATACTTGCATTATTGTTTACACTATATATTATCTTGCGAGCTCTAATGCTCACTCTTGCTTCATTTCTTCATCACACAACAACAGTTAGGAAAGATGGTCAGACTCAAGCAGACCCAGCGCAAGCGCATGGGAAGCGTCCCGCGTCTTCCCGTTGATATCGTAGCTGCTATAGCTGCAGAGGTAGATCTATTTGTAGATCAGGCATTCTACTTTTGGGAATCAATTATGTATAATTACAACTTGTGGCAGATAATGGCAATTAACTGTAAACTTATCAAGTAATCATTTTGGGTTGTAATAACTTTTAAATTATGGATTCAAGGACTTGTACTTATTTCAATTTCATCTCTGAGACTATAACGTGTTGTGGTGTGTGTTAGTGTGGGGTCACAACATGAGGTTATTTATTATTAATTAAGTTAAGTGATATTGTGGAAAGAAAGACCGTGACGACCCGGATCCCCGACCCCGGATCTGGGGGTGTTACAGAAATGGTATCAAAGCTAAGCGTTATAAACCTCAGAGATGATGCGACGATATAATAATAAACTCACAAAGATAATGAGAACTCTTGCCAAGTTTATAGTCGGACTACTTAAAGTAGCACTGACAGTTAAAACCCTTACGGGAACCCTTATAAGTATCATGATAGTAACTTAGCTCCTTTAATGTGTAGGCACATAAGATAGAGGACCCAGAGATGTTCGAGCGTGAGCATGATGAGGCACTGCTAGATGCCGAGGATCAGGAGGAGCCTGAGATGGAGGAGGAGGATGACCCCTCAGAGGAGTCAGAGACGGAGGTTATTGCGAGTTCAGATGAGGAGGACCCGGACGAGGTCCTAGTGGCTGAGGAGCATGTCGGAGCTATGGTAGAGTACACTGGTACCCTTTACCCTCACTCCCGGTGGTCAGAGCTCCTACCCCTGTACCACTATCTTGGAGACCCTATGATGACAGCTTTGAGACCCATACTCCCGAGCCTAGGCAGACCGAGGAGGCACCCCCAGCGGCTCCGGATTCACCACCTCTCGACCATGCCCATAGGCAGTCTTTGTTAGCTCACGGCTATGTTCAGGATATACTGAGGACTCGAGTGGCTGTTGCTGAGGCCCGGCTGGATGAGGTCAGGAGGGAGTTGGAGGTGGAGAGGGTTGGTCTGCGTGCCCGCGCTTATGAGGCCAGAGCTACCATACCCCGATCCCTGAGGAGGGAGATGAATGGTATAGAGCTCACAACCTGTGCGAGACTCCGATCACTCCAGGGGGACAGGCATGGCAGGATCTCTAGGAGGCAGGCTGACTACAGTTTCCATCGTGCGATGGAAAGGGTGTGGGAGCTGACCCACTCCGGTGTGTGATTCAAAACCAGTGATGTGGTAGTCTAGTCGTCTAGTTAGTCGAGGCCATAGTAAGAGCCAATTTTCTAGGATAGTTGACTTGTATATAGCATCCCTTTCTCTGACTAGACAGATAGACTCTTGTATATCACTTTTGGGCAGATGGCTGTAGAACTGTTATACTTTTGACCAGATCAAACTATGTATTTCTCGCATTATGTATATATTTGTTTCCATTCAGTTCAGTTCCTTAGTGACGAGATCACTATTTTTATCGTTATTATTACTGCACTTCTTATTAGAACTGTCATAATATAATAGAATTGCGAGATACATTCTCCCCATTATAGAACTATGCAAGGCACAATTTTATGTATGATTGTGACCTAACATTGAATTTCTCAAAAAATTATCAGTATCATGCCGCCAAGAAAGATTGAAACTAGGGCAAACCCTGGATCTGAGGACCAGGGAAGTCATAACCAGGACGGTAGGAACCAAGAACACAGTGAAGAGGAAGACGAGGATTATGTTGAACATGATGACTCCCTGTATGAAGAGGAGGAGGAAACATATGATGTTGAAGGATTTGAGATAGAGGATGAAGAAGGAGAAACTGAGGTTGAGCAACCTGTACCAAACCCAGGCATGGATCCCATGGGACAGTTCATGCAACTACTAAGGCAGAACTTGGAATGTCAACCCAACCCACCCCCTCAAGGAAATAACAATGTTGTGGCAAACTCTTTCAGGGCTTTCAAGTCCCTTAAACCCCCTGAGTTACACGGATCAGCCGACCCAGTTGAGGCAAGGGCATGGCTAAAGGAAATGGAGAAATCCTTTGAAATTCTGAGTACCGATGAGGCACAGAAGACTGTATTTGCTACCTACCTTCTGAAAGGAGAGGCTAACTACTGGTGGGAGGCCAAGAAAAACATGGAGACATATGCTATTATAACCTGGGAGAGATTCAGTCAGTTGTTTTTGGGAAAGTATTTCCCGAGGTTTATGGGGAACCAGATGGAGCTCAAGTTCTTAGAGCTAAAGCAGAATAACTTATCTGTAGTAGAGTATGAAGCAAAATTTACTGAGTTATCAAGGTTTGTGCAGGAGTTTGTCAGCACCGAGGAAAAGAAAGCTAGGAGGTTTCAGCAGGGACTGAAACCGTGGATTCAGAATAGGGTGGCAATCCTTGAGCTTACTGATTATGCCACTCTGGTACAAAAGGCAACAATTGTAGAAGCCGGAAGTCAACATATGCAGAAGGAAAGAGGGAAGAAGGGAATAAAGAGGAAAAGTATGAGCATGGGTGGAGGTTCCGCAGGAGGGAGCTTCCCAGCTAGATTTAATCGAGGAACAGTATCCCTACCAGGAAATAACACTGGGTTTAAGCGGCCAATGAGTGTGAATGTGAGCCAGAGCGGCCAGAAGTCAAGAATGTCCTATTCCAACCAGTCTCGACCCCCATTGCCAGCCTGTAACACTTTTGGAAGAATGCATTCTGGGGAGTGTAAAGGAAAGCCGATAATCTGCTTCAAGTGTGGTCGAGAAGGTCACTATTCGGACAAGTGCACTTCACCAACCCTCATTAACCGCCCAACCACCACTTGTCATCAGTGTGGACGCCCGGGTCATTGGAAGAGGGAATGCCCAATGAATAAACCAGCAGCTTCAGGAGCAAGTAGAGCTGCTTCTAATAAGCCACCTACTGCGAGGACTTTCAACATGACAGTGCAAGATGCTATGAAAGACTCAGATGTGATAGCAGGTACCCTTTCTCTAAATTCAATCAGTGCAAATGTTTTATTTGATTCTGGAGCAACTAAATCTTTTATATCAAAGGACTTTGCGCATAAAAGACTTAAGGCTGAACCCTTGATAGAACCCTTACAAATGGAAATAGCCAACCATGAAATTATTCCTTTTAACCAAATTCACCCCGCCTGTGAGTTAGGCATAGGGAGACAATATTTTAGTGTTGATCTGATTCCTTTTAAATTAGGGGAGTTTGATGTAATTTTGGGAATGGACTGGCTATCTAGCAATGATGCTCAGATAGACTGTAAGGGGAAGAAAGTTAAGTTGAATATCCCAGGGAAGAAAGAAGTCATATTTAGAGGAAAGAGGCAGACGCAAAATTTTTTGACCATGGCCCAGGCCAATAAGATGCTACGAAAAGGAAACGAGGCTTACCTAGCCTATGTGGTGGACACGCAGAAGGAGGTGCCCAACTTGCAAGATATTCCGGTAGTCAACAAATTTGAAGATGTATTTCCACAAGACCTTCCGAGATTACCACCCGATAGAGTGATTGAATTTGCTATTGAGTTGGCCCCAGGGACGGCGCCAGTTTCAAAGGCACCTTACCGGTTAGCCCCATTAGAAATGAAGGAATTAGCTACCCAATTACAGGAACTTTTGGATAAGGGTATGATAAGACCCAGTGTGTCTCCGTGGGGAGCACCAGTGTTATTTCTTAAGAAGAAAGATGGGAGCATGAGGCTGTGCATCGACTATCGAGAGTTGAACAAGCTAACCATAAAGAACAGGTACCCGTTACCTAGAATAGACCATCTATTCGACCAGCTAAAGGATGCTGTTTATTTTTCCAAGATTGACCTGAGAACTGGATATCACCAACTAAAGATTAAACCCGAAGATATTCCCAAGACCGCGTTCCGTACCAGGTATGGGCACTATGAGTTCTTGGTAATGTCCTTTGGATTAACCAACGCCCCAGCGGCTTTCATGGATTTAATGAACAGGCTATTCAAGAAAAACTTGGACAAGTGTGTGATAGTTTTTATCGATGATATTTTAATCTACTCAAGGACCGAGGCAGAACATGCAGAGCATTTGAGGATAGCTCTAGGGATACTCAGAGAGGAACAATTATTTTCCAAATTCTCGAAGTGTGAATTCTGGCGGAATGAAGTACAGTTTTTAGGACATGTGATCAATAAAGAAGGAGTATTGGTAGACCCCTCCAAGATAGAGGCGATCTCAAATTGGGAAAGGCCAACCATACCCACAGAGGTAAGGAGTTTCATATGATTGGCTGGCTACTATCGTAGATTTGTACAAGACTTTGCAAAGATCGCAGCCCCTTTGACACGACTTACTCGTAAGACAGAGAAGTTTGAATGGACGGAAAAATGCGAGAACAGTTTTCAAGAATTAAAGAAAAGGTTGGTAACGGCCACGGTGTTGGCATTGCCAGACGGAAAAGGAGATTTTGTGATATATAGTGACGCGTCACACAAAGGATTAGGGTGTATGCTTATGCAGCACGGTAAGGTGATTGCGTATGCGTCGAGACAACCGAATGAATACGAGATTAGATATCCTACTCATGACCTTGAGCTCGCGGCAATAGTTTTTGCCCTAAAAATTTGGAGGCACTACTTGTATGGAGAGAAGTGCGAGATTTTCACAGACCATAAGAGCCTCAAGTACATATTTATGTAGAAAGAGCTCAACATGCGCCAGAGGAGATGGTTAGAACTAATCAAGGACTATGATTGTGAGATTCTCTATCATCCAGGGAAAGCCAATGTGGTGGCTAACGCCCTTAGAAGGAAGGAAAGACTCAAAATGATAATGACTTCGGAGGAATTGATAATGGATTTCGAGAGAATGGAAATAGAAGTAAAGGTAACCGGAGCCAGAACTGAAAAGCTGTTTGAGATCTCGATGCAGCCAGAGTTATTGGAAAAGATTAGATTGTGCCAAGAGAAAGTAATGAATGAAGGCAGAGAGTCAATGACTGGAGAAGAGATCCATACTGAGAGAGATGATAAAGGGATAATGAGGTATTCCTACCAAATTTGGGTTCCGAATGTTCAAGAGCTTAAAGATGAGATTTTGGATGAAAGTCATAGTTCAAGGTATTCCATTCACCCAGGAAGCACCAAGATGTATAGGGATTTGAAGGAGTATTACTGGTGGCCCAACATGAAGAGGGACGTAGCAGAATGGGTAAGCAAATGTTTGACTTGCCAAATAGTAAAGGCAGAGCACCAGAAACCCAGTGGACTTTTACGACCCCTGGAGATTCCCGAATGGAAATGGGAACAGATAGCCATGGATTTTGTTGTCGGCTTACCAAGGACGAAAGCCAATTATGATGCCATATGGGTGATTATAGACCGACTAACAAAGTCAGCTCATTTCATTCCTATCAATGAGAGATACACGGTCGATAGACTGGTGGACATTTACCTTAAGGAAATAGTGACGCGACATGGAGTCCCAGCGTCCATTGTCTCAGACCGAGACCCCAGGTTCAACTCCAGATTTTGGAGGAGCTTTCAAGAATGTGCGGGGACCAAATTAAATATGAGTACCGCTTACCATCCCCAAATGGATGGGCAGAGTGAAAGGACCATCCAGACACTAGAGGATATGTTGAGAGTCTGTGCAATAGACTTTAAAGGAAGTTATCACTTGTCGTTGATCGAGTTTTCTTATAACATTAGCTTTCATGCCAACATCGGAATGCCGCCTTATGAGGCCCTATACGGAAGAAGGTGTCGATCTCCCTTATACTGGGATGAAGTAGGAGAGCGGAAGATGCTCGGACCCGAAGTGGTCCAAAGGACCAAAGACATAGTGGATCTCATCAGAGGACGGCTGGTAGCAGCCCAAGACAGACAGAAGAAATATACAGACCTAGCCCAAAAGGACAAGGAGTATGAAGTAGGGGACTTAGTACTGCTAAAAGTATCCCCTTGGAAGGGATTAATGAGGTTCGGAAAGAAAGGGAAACTAAGCCCAAGATACATTGGACCTTTTGAGATACTAAGACGGATTGGGAAGTTGGCTTACGAGCTAGCCTTACCCCCGAACCTACAAAAAGTTCATAATGTGTTCCATGTGTTAATGCAAAGGAAGTATCATCGGGATGCCAGACACATAGTGGAGTACGAGCAGGTGGATATGCAACCAGATCTAACTTACGTGGAGAAACCAGTAAAGATTATGGATAAGAAGGAGCAGGTGCTTCGGAACAAGGTGATCAAGCTAGTCAGAGTGCTACGGCAGAATCATAATGTGGAAGAATCAACTTGGGAACTAGAGAGCGCAATGCTAGAAAAGTACCCCCATTTGTTTTCTATTTGATTCTGGGACGGAATCCTTTTAAGGAGGGGAGACTGTAATAACCCCAAAATTTTGGACTTTTTGTAACCCTTATGAATAGTGATTTTGCTGATTATGCTGAATAAGAAAACTTTTCATGCTACACTTTATAGAGGTTCTTTTATTATCATTCTGAGATCTTATTAGTACTCTATATGGTATATAAGTATATATAAAGATCGTCAGAATCCAAATTCGAATACTTTGATTTTTCCCGAAAATCTACCAGATACCGAAAGAATTAAGTATAAGGTAACACGATAAAAAGGATTTAAATTCAAGGATTATAAGAGAGGATCATAAAAGGAATATAATGTATTGAGAAAGGTTAAGGGAACCCAAGTAATAAGATCCCGGGTATGATCCCTTAAACGATAAACGAAAACGAAAGTTAAGCGAACCATATAACAGATCAGTGATCATTAGCCAAGTAATTAGGAGTTAATCAAAGAGGTTAGTGATGATGATATCATCACACCAACAAGAAGAAGACAAGTGTGGGAAGATGACATAGGAGGATGACATAAGCATGACCAAAAGGGAAGGAATTGTTGGTTGATTATAACCCACACAAATTTTACCATGGTTAAAAGGTTAATTAAACAAAACAAAAACAAGGCAACTAAGCCAAAACAAATCAAAAACACAAAACACAAAGTTGACTTTCATTTTCCAAGCTAAGAAGCTCTCGGCTTCATCTCTTTTTTAAAGAAGAAAAAAAATTCCAATTCAAGTTCCAAGCTTTGTTAATTAGTGAGGTAATTATCCAAGGTTCCTTGTACATAGATATAGATATCCTATGAATCTAAGCTTCCAATTCCTTCACAATCTCTTCCAATAATTCATGGAAGAAGAGAGTGAATAGTGTTTTTCAAGAACTTGAAATTTTGATCTTGTGTTTTTGTTTAGATAAAGCTTTAATAAGGATTTTCCAAGGTTGTTTCAAGCTCATTAGTTACTCCTACTCTCAATGAAGGTATAATCTCTTAACCTAGCATTATTATTGAATGTTAAGAGCTTGTTATGAGTAGTATAGTTCATGAGAAGCATGGTTATTGAATATTTAGAGATTGGTTGGTTTTGTAATGTTTTTGGAGTTGTAAATCTTGATTATTAGTTAATGAACTTAAGTATAAGCTTTTAGTTCATGATTTAAAGTAGTATAAATTGGAGAACGTGAGATGTTGGGGCTGTTGTAGTAGATTATGGATGGAGTTTGGTTGTAGTAATGATTGTGGGATTGATTGTGGATTGATTTGGAGTTGTACAAATTTGGTAATCGCGTAAACATAGCCGTCGTAATGCCCGATTTACCTTAGACTGCTTTTGTTCTTAACATCAGGACCCGTGAACTCACTGTTAGGTTTTTACCATTGCCATTATTAGATAGTTCATGTTACGAGCTTCGTTTTGATATGTGGTTCGCTTAAATCCGATGTACGGTTTAGGAGAAACGACCGTTTTAAGTAACGGCATTTCGCGACCGAACCATTACCCCTCGCCTTACTTTGAAACCTTGGTTAAGGCCCTTAAATGACTAATTGGAATATGAAACAATTATGTAACGTGGATTAGGCAGTTGGTAGGGTGCTCGCGAAAGAATCGCCTCAAAATTCCTAATGGTTAATTTATTAAAAATGGTGGAGCCGAGGGTACTCGAGCTACCTAAGTGAATCGTTAAGCGCAAAAGCGAACGTTAGGGTCTAATTGGTTAAAGTATAGATTCATATGCAACTTTGGTTTAATTCCAACTTATATGTTGTTTATAGGTTACCAGACTCGCCCCAAGCCTTTTATCACCCCCAGTTGCTCAGGCAAGTTTTCTACCCGTTATATTGTTGTTGTGATGTATACATGTATATGTATTATCTTGTGATAGATGCATGATGGTTAATTAGCAAATCTTGCGATATATTGGATCATGCTTATATGATTTATTTGCATGTCTGTTTCGTAATCTTGATATCTATCTGTTGATTCCAATGCTTACAATTGCATAATACGTATGCTAGAGATAAGCAGTAGTTGCGTATACCCTTAGTATAGGGGACCCAAAGGCAAACATTTTCTAAAACCGGGAGTCGATGTTCTCGAGTATATTATATATATATTTATATATATAGATATAGATATAGTTTTCAAAACTATTAATTGAATAAGGTTTATTCGATAACTTTATTTTTATTAATGAATATTATTTTGAATATTCATTCGAGGACTTATGACTCCGTTTATTTACTAAATAATATTCTTTATTTTATTAAAGAATAATGTTTCGATAATCAAACTTATTTTCGATTATTCAAATAAAGATCGTACTTTCGTATAAGTATATCTTTGGTTATTTAATATTCATTTCAAGTATGAGTTTTAAAACTTCTACTTCAATTATTTTTATAAAGATTATTCTTTATGGGAATATTATTTAAATAATCATATTCAGATATTTTCTAATATATTGGGACTAATTTATTTTATTAAATTAGCATTACTCCAAACATTCTTAAAAATGTTTTCGAGACTTCAAAATGATTTTTAAAAGTTAGGGTGGATCCCAAAACTCATTTTTTATATTTAAGATCCTCCTTTCGAAGGGGATTTAAATACTCGCTCAAAACCTGAGGGATCCGGCTCTGTGGAGTATTTTATATTTGCAACAAGGTGAGCAACAAGCCCAACCGTAGCCTTTCTATCGAAGTGCTCTAGGTAGTGTTACAGAAATATCCAATTGGATGATGAACTCATTATGGGAGTTTGCCGCGCCAGGAAGACCACTTAAGATGATCAGTCGTAGTAGTGCAACCCCACCATTTTCTACATGTAGAGGAGAACCTGTCGGATTTACTTGTCAACCGAACACTGGACTCCTAAGGAATGGACCTTCTTAGCGGAACTTCCAGGCCATTTGGGCCAATATAATAAGGCTGGGCCGGCGCCACTCGACCACTTACGCCACTCCTAGTTCAGATGAAATCCATGACTCTGCAACGTAAAGCTTGTCCCCCCTTTCCCCAAGTAGAAACTTGTTGATACGGCTCCACCAAGAAGTCGTATCTAGTTGGAAAGGAAAACTCACCGATATTTCCCAGGCGGTGCCTGTTAATGGATTAACTTGTTCTAAGAATTTTACTTCCCGAGTGTTGATTAAGTAATCAAAAACTCTTTTATCAAAACAGCAACCTTGTTGCGAATATAAAACACACCACAGAGCCGGATCCCTCAGGTTTTGAGCGAGTATTTAAATCCCCTTCAAAAGGAGGATCTTAAATATAAAAATGAGTTTTGGGATCCTCCCTAACTTTTAAAATCATTTTGAAGACTCGAAAAACATTTTAAAGAATGTTTAGAGTGACGATGATTTAATAAAATAAATCAGTCCTGATATGTTAGAATGTATCTGAATATTATTATTTAAATAATATTCCCATAAGGGGTATCCTTATAAAAATAATCGAGGTAGGAGTTTTAAAACTCATACTTGAAATGAAAAATAAATAACCAAAGATATACTTATACGACAGTATGATCTTTATTTGAATAATCGAAAATAAGTTTGATTATCGAAACATTATTCTTTAATAAAATAAAGAATATTATGTAATAAATAAGCGGAGTCATAAGTCCTCAAATGAATATTCAAAATAATATTCATTAAATAAAATAAACAGAGTCTTAAGTCCTCGAATGAATATTCAAAATAATATTCATTAATTAAACTAAACGGAGTCATAAGTCCTCGAATGAATATTCAAAATAATATTCATTAAATAAAATAAAGTTATCGAATAAACCTTATTCGATTAATAGTTTTGAAAACTATATCTATATATATATAAATAAATAAATATATATATATTATACTCGGGAACATCGACTCCCGGTTTAGAACTATGTTCACCTTTGGGTCCCCTATACTAAGGGTATACGCAACTACTGCTTATCTCTAGCATAGGTATTATGCAACTTATAAGAAATTGAATCAACAATTAGATATCAAGATTACGAAAAAAACATGCATATATACCATATCAGCATGCTCCAATATATCGCAAGATTTGCTAATAACATTCATGCACTTATCACAAGATAATGCATATACATATATACATCATAACAACAGTATAACGGGTAGAAAACTTGCCTGAGTGTTCCCGGATAGACTTAAGATTAGAGTGGGTCCGATAACCTATGAACAACAACATAAGTTGGAATTAAACCCCGGTCGCTTAAGAAACTAGACTTTAACCAATTGAACCCTAACGTTCGCTTATGGTCACTCCTACGCTTAACGAATCACATAAGTCGTCCGAGTACCCTCGGCTCCACCATTTTTAATAAATTAACCATTAAGAATTTTAAGGCGATTCTTTCGCGAGTACTCTACCAACTGCCTAATCCACTTTACATAATTGTTTCGTAATCTAATTAGTCTTTTAGGGGCCTTAACCAAGGTTTCAAAGTAAGGCGAGGGGTAATGGTCCGTTCGCGAAATGCCGTTACTTAAAACAGTCGTTTCTCCTAAACCGTACATCAGATTCAAGCGAACCACATATCAAAACGAAGATCGTAACATGAACTATCTAATCATGGCAATGGTCAAAACCTAACAGTGAGTTCACGGGTCCTGATGTTAAGAACAAAAGCAGTCTAAGGTAAATCGGGCATTACGACAGCTATGTTTACTCGATTACCAAATTTAAACCATTCCAATCAATTCACAATTCAACCCACAATCACCACTACAACCAAACTTCATCCATTCTTTACTACAACAGCCCCAACAACTCAAGATTTCCAATTTATACTACTTCTCAATCATGAACTAAGAGCTTACTTAAGTTCATTAATTAATAATCAAGTTTTACCATTCCAAAAACATTACAAAACCAACCAATCTCTAAATATTCAATAACCATGCTTCTCATGAACTATACTACTCATAAAAAGCTCTTAACATTCAATAACTAGGCTAGGTTACGAGATTATACCTTCCTTGTGAGTAGGAGTAAGTAATGAGCTTGGAACAACCTTGGAAAATCCTTACTAAAGCTTTATCTAAGCAAAAACACAAGATCAAAATTTCTAGTTCTTGAAAACCACTATTCACTCTCTTCTTCCATGAATTATTGGAAGAGATTGTGAAGGAATTGGAAGCTTAGATTCATAGGATATCTATATCTATGTACAAGGAACCTTAGATAATTACCTCACTAATTAACAAGGCTTGGAACTTGGTTTTTGAATTTTCTTCTTCCTTGAAATGTTAAAGGCCGAGAGCTTCTTCATGAAAAGGTGAAGTCAAAATGTGATTTTGTGATTTGAATTGTTTTGTTGGTTGTTTTTCCTTTTGTTTTGCTTAATTACCTTTTAACCATGGTAAATTTTGTGTGGTTTATAATCAACCAACACTTCCTTCCCTTTGGTAATGCTTATGTCATCCTCCTATGTCATCTTGCCACACTTGTCCTCTTCTTGTTGGTGTGGTGACATCATCATCACTAACCTCTTTGATTAGCTCTTAATTACTTGGCTAATGACTGCTGATCTGTTATACGGTTCGCTTAACTTTTGTTCTCGTTTATCGTTTGAGGGATCATACCCGGGATCTTATTACTTGGGTTTCCTTAACCTTTCTCAATACATTATATTCATTTTATGATCCTCTCTTATAATCCTTGAATTTAAATCCTTTTTATCCTGTTACCTTATACTCAATTCTTTCGGTATCTGGTGGATTTTCGGGTAAAATCAAAGTATTCGAATTTGGATTCTGACGATCTTTACATACTCTTATATACCGTATAGAGTACTACTAAAATCTCAGAATAACAATAGAAGAACCCCTACATAGTGTGGCATGAAAAATTTTCTTATTCAGCATAATCAGCAAAAACACTATTCATAAGGGTTACAAAAAGTTCAAAATTTTGGTGTTATTACAGTCTCCCCTCCTTAAAAGGATTCCGTCCCGGAATCAAATAGAAAACAAATGGGGGTACTTTTCTAGCATTGCACTCTCTAGTTCCAAAGTTGATTCTTCCACATTATGATTCTTCCATAGCACTCTGACTAGCTTGATCACTTTGTTCCGAAGCACCTGCTCCTTCTTATCCATAATCTTTACTGGTTTCTCCACGTAAGTCAGATCTGGTTGCATATCCACCTGCTCGTACTCCACTATGTGTCTGGCATCCCGATGATACTTCATTAGCATTGACACATGGAACACATTATGAACTTGTTGTAGGTTCGGGGGTAAGGCTAACTCGTAAGCTAACTTCCCAATCCGTCTTAGTATCTCAAAAGGTCCAATGTATCTTGGGCTTAGTTTCCCTTTCTTTTCGAACCTCATTAATCCCTTCCAAGGGGATACTTTTAGCAGTACTAAGTCCCCTACTTCATACTCCTTGTCCTTTCGGGCTAGGTCTGCATATTTCTTCTGTCTGTCTTGGGCTACTACCAGCCGTCCTCTGATTAGATCCACTATGTCTTTGGTCCTTTGGACCACTTCGGGTCCGAGCATCTTCCGCTCTCCTACTTCATCCCAGTATAAGGGAGATTGACACCTTCTTCTGTACAGGGCCTCATTAGGCAGCATTCCGATGCTGGCATGAAAGCTATTGTTATAAGAAAACTCGATCAACGGTAAGTGATCATCCCAACTTCCTTTAAAGTCTATTGCACAGACTCTCAACATAGCTTCTAGGAATATAGCTTTTGCTTCTCAATACCCATTCTTTTCCAGTTCGTAATCGTTACTATCTTCCGTACATAATACTATACTGGTTACACTTTTGCTCGTTAGCGTTCTATAACCTTTTAATAACCACGTCAACCTTAGTATCACGAACGTGTTTCCATTCCGAATACCACCATAACTTTACTACTCCTTTTTCAGCTGTTTCTATTTTCCAAAGTTTGATCAATCATATAGAAGTAAAGGAATTTGTTGAGAGATCACTATGATCATGAACACTTGTTCTATTGCATAATTAGTACAGAAGATGGCCAGCCTTTTGTAACACCCCCAAATCCGGGGTCGGGGATCCGGGTTGTCACGAGTTCCATTTCCCTTAATAACACCCAATCTTAATAATTAATCAACTACTCTGTACTGTGACCCCACAATAAACACACACACCACAAGTTATAGTCTCAGAGATGAACATCCAAAAATAATCACAAGTCATTTTATTCCACAATTATCTGCCAATACACCTTAAAAGGTTTTCTGAATAAATTTACATTTTCTTTGCCATTATTACAATTCATAAATATACATAAATCTGGTACATCGAAAGTTGAAAGCCTAGCCTATTGGTAGTTCCTACCTCAGCTACAGCGACATCAACGCCTATAGGAGACTGCGGAACGTTTCCTATCCGCTCGCGAATCGGGAGCTTGGTCCTGTTCATCTTTTCTATCTGTTGTTGTGTGATGAAAGAAGAAAGCAAGGGTGAGCAGCAAGCCCACCAAAATAATATGTATAATGATTTAGAGTATATGAGCCTTCTCATAGTACTCATGAAAGTCTTGGTCAAAAGAAATGAACCATGTTTGATACCTTAATGCCATGAAGTCGCAAAATATTCAGTATATATACATATATACTTTTCAAAATCTTGGAAGTCCTCTTCCATGCATAATATACACAGAGTTCCAGTTTATAACTATATAAAACTATCGTTGCAAGGTGATCTCATATATCTAACCTTGTCTCAACGTTTTTCTGAAAATCTTTGACATGCATAAGATAATCATTTACTAGATATAAGTTTAAAAGATGAAGTTACAAGATACTCCAATATACTTATATCTTTTCCAAATACTACTTGAACTACCACCGTTCAAGTTATAATTAGTTTCAAAAGTTCATCACATAGATGAGACTACAAGACCAGATTTGAATAGATTAAATCTTTAAAATATCATCAAAATAAAATGAAGTTACGAGATACTTCATTTGATGCAAACATTATTTTGAAAACTTGACCCTGCCAACACTCAACAATCGCCCAACCGTAGCCTTTCTATCGAAGTGCTCTGGGTAGTGTTGCAGAAATATCCAATTGGATGATGAACTCATTATGGGAGTTTGCCGCGCCAGGAAGACCACTTACGATGATCAGTCGTAGTAGTGCAACCCCACCATTTTCTACATGTAGAGGAGAACCTGTCGGATTTACTTGTCAACCGAACACTGAACTCCTAAGGAATGGACCGCCTTAGCGGAACTTCCGGGCCATTTGGGCCAATATAATAAGGCTGGGCCGGCGCTACTCGACCACTTACGCCACTCCTAGTTCAGATGAAATCCATGACTCTGAAACGTAAAGCTCGTCCCCCCTTTCCCCAAGTAGAAACTTGTTGGTACGGCTCCACCAAGAAGTCGTATCTAGTTGGAAAGGAAAACTAACCAATATTTCCCAGGCGATGCCTGTTAATGGATTAACTTGTTCCAAGAATTTTACTTCCCGAGTGTTGGGTAAGTAATCAAAAACTCTTTTATCAGAATAGCAACCTTGTTGCGAATATAAAATACACCACAGAGCTGGATCCCTCAGGTTTTGAGCGAGTATTTAAATCCCCTTCGAAAGGAGGATCTTAAATATAAAAATGAGTTTTGGGATCCGCTCTAACTTTTAAAAATCATTTTGAAGACTCGAAAAATATTTTTAAGAATGTTCGGAGTGATACTGATTTAATAAATCAGTCCCAATATATAAAAAAATATATCTGAATATTATTATTTAAATAATATTCCCATAAAGAATAATCTTTATAAAAATAATTGAAGTAGATGTTGTAAAACTTATACTTGAATTGGATATTAAATAACCAAAGATATACTTATACGAAAGTACTATCTTTATTTGAATAATCAAAAATAAGTTTGATGATCAACACCTTATTCTTTAATAAAATAAAGAATATATTTCAGTAAATAATCGGAGTCATAGGTCCTCAAATGAATATTCAAATAATATTCAATTAATAAAATTAGCTGAGTCATAAGCCCTCGAATGAATATTCGAAATAATATTCAATAAATAAAATAAGTTGAGTCATAAGCCCTCGAATGAATATTCAAAATAATATTCATTAAATAATATAAAGTTATCGAATAAACCTTATTCGATTAATAGTTTTGAAAACTATAATCATATATATATATAAATATATATATATATATAAAATCTACTCGGGATCCTCGACTCCCGGTTTTAGAAAATGTTTTCACCTTTGGGTCCCTATACTAAGGGTATATGCAAATTACCGCTATTCTCTAGCATAGGTATTATCAACTGAATCAACAGATATATATGGCAAGAATACGAAACAGGCATGCATATATACCATATTACATGCTACAATATATCGCAAGAATTTTCTAAATAACCATTATGCATCTATCACAAGATAATGCATATACAAGTGTATACATCACAACAACAGTATAACGGATAGAAAACTTGCCAGAGTGCTCCCAGATAGACTTAAGCTTAGAGTGGGTCCGATAACCTATGAACAACAACATAAGTTGGAATTAAACCTCGGTCGCTTAAGAAACTAGACTTTAACCATTTAGAGTCCTAACGTTCGCTTTCGCGCTTAACGATTCACTTAAGTCGCTCGAGTACTCTTGGCTCCACCATTTTTAATAAATTAACCATTAAGGTTTTTAAGGCAATTCTTTCGCGAGTGTCTTACCAACTGCCTAACACACTTAACATAATTGGTTCATACTTCAATTAGTCCTTTAAGGTCTTTAACACATGTTTCGAAGTAAGGCGAGGGGTAATGATTCGTTCGCGAAACGTCGTTACTTAAAACGGTCGTTTCTCTTAAACCGTACATCGGAATCAAACGAACCACATATCAAAACGAAGCTCGTAACATGAACTATCTAAAAATGGCAATGTTCAAAACCTATCAGGGAGTTCTCGGGTCCTAATGTTATGAACAAAAGCAGTCTAAAGTAAATCGGACATTACGACGGCTATGTTTACGCGATTTCCCAATTTTATATCATTCCAATTCAACCACCAATCAATTCCAATTCATTCATACAATCAACATTCATCCAAAACACACTACAACAGTCCCAACACCTCAAGTTCTTCCAATTTATGTTATTCTCATTATGAACTTAAACTATACTTAATTCCTTTAACAAATCAACAAGATTCAACATTCATACCACTACCACTTCAACCCAAACTCTAAACAAACAAGCTTCATGCTTCACATATACTATATTACTAATAACCATTCCTAAATAATCAAAACTAAAGCTAGGGTTTGGAGTTTATACCTTCTTGAAGCTTCTTAATCAATTAAAGATCCTTGGAATGCCCATGGAAGCCTTGATATATGCTTAAGCTACCTTGAACTTTCAAAAAAAATCAAGAAAACCAAAGTTATTTGTTGAAGGTTACTATTCACCATCTTCTTCCTTAATTTATTGGAAGAGATTGTGAAGAAATTTGAAGTTTAAACTTATAGGATATCCATATCTATGTATAAGGAACCTTAGATAATTACCTTGTGATTTAACAATGTTTGGAACTTGATTTTTGATTTTTCTTCCTTTAAAAAAGAAGAAAAGCCGAGAACAAGATGATGAGAATGAAATGATTTTGTGTTTTTTATTTTGTTTGGCTTAGCTTGGTTGTTTTTTGTTTTGTTTTTGGTTAATTACCTTAATAACCTTATATTTGTGTGCTTATAAACCAACCACACCTCCTCCTTCCCTATGTCATGCTTGCATCACCTTATTATGTCATCATCTCTTACTTGCCCTCTTCTCATTAGTTGGATGACCTCATCATCCCTAACCTCCTTGATTAACCTCCTAATTGTTTGCCTAATGACCGCTGATCTGTTATACGGTTCGCTTAACTTTCGTTTTCGTTTATCATTTGAGGGATCATACCCGGGATCTTATTACTTGGGTTTCCTTAACCTTTCTCAATACATTATAATCCTTTTTATGATCCTCTCTTATAATCCTTTAATTTAAGTCCTTTTTATCCTGTTACCTTATACTCAATTCTTTCTGTATCTAGTGGATTTCCGGGAAAAATCAAAGTGTTCGGAATTGGATTCTGACGATCTTTACATACACTTATATACCATATAGAGTACTAATAAAATCTCAGAATATCCATAACAGAACCCCTACATAGTGTGGCATGAAAAGTTTTCTCATTCAGCATAATCTGCAAAATCACTATTCATAAGGGTTTCAAAAATTTCCAAAAATTAGGGTTATTACAGTCTCCCCTCCTTAAAAGGATTCTGTCCCGGAATCAGATAGAAAATGAATAGGGATACTCTCTTAGCATTGCACTTTCTAATTCTTGAGTAAATTTTCCCACATTGTGGTCCTATCACCAAACTCTGCCTAGTTTGATAACCCTTCTCCTAAGCACTTGTTCCTTTTCACTCTATAACCCTTCCTGGTTGCTCCATATAGGTTACGTCGGGTTGCATGTCTATGTGCTCATATGCCCCTATTTATCTGGCATCCGAATTACACTTCCTTAACATTGATACGTGGAACACGTTATGACTTGCTACATGTTCATGGGTAGGGCTAGCTCATAAGTTCACTTCCCAATATGTCTTAATACCTCAAAGGGTCCAACAATTCGTGGGCTTAGCTTTCCTTTCTTTCCGAACCTCATCCATCCTTTCTAAGGGGATACCTATAACAACACTAGGTCCCCTACTTTCTATTCCTTGTCCTTTCGTGTCAAATCAACATACTTCGTGTTCCCATCTTGGGCTACTACCAGCCGTCCTCTGATTAGATCTATTATATCCTTGGTCCTTTGGACTACTGCGGGTCCGAGCATCTTGCGCTCTACAACTTCATCCTAATATAATGGAGATCGACATTGTCTTCCCTCAAGGATCTCATAAGGCGATACCTCGATACTGACATACGATCGATTATCGTGAGATAACTTAATCCGCGTTAAGTGATCATTCCAAATTCTTTCAAGTCTATTGCACCGGCTCTCATCATAGTTTCTAGCATTAAAGCTTTTACTTCTCACTACCCATTCTTTTCCAGTTCGTAATCGCTACTACCTTCCGTTCCTAATATTATACTGGTTATACTTTTGCTCGTTAGCGTTCTATAACCTTTTAATAACCTCGTCAACCTTAGTATCACGAATGTGTTTCCATTCTGAATACTACCACAACTTTACTACTCCTTTTTCAGCTGCTTCTATCTTCGAAAGCTTGATCCATCATATAGAAGTAAAGGAATTTGTTGAGAGATCACTATGATCATGAACACTTGTTCTATTGCATAGTTAGTACAGAAGGTGGTCAGCCTTTAGTACTTGACAAGCAATTAAACAACATGTGGTATCCTACTAGGCTTCAATCACAAAGATAGATAGTCATTCGGCAATACCTCCCCTTCTGGAAGGGTTGTTCTTCTCAGCTTATATGAAATGAAAAGAAGAGAAAAGAACGAATTGAAGAGAATTGTATATATGAAAAAAATATACCGCCACAAAATATCTGGCTTGGAACCTACCTCCGAATTATAGAGGTTTGTCATAGGAGAACAAAACATATGTGTATATATATCAACATCAAGTATTATCGCATCGCATTTCGCATGCTTAAATATTTTTGCTATTCCGTCCGTCATTCTATGGACCCATGCTCTTCCTCGAGCTTATACACAATCACCTTTGAAACTCCCTCGATATCGAAAATCGAATCTGGGATCTCATTCTAGACATCATCGTTACTAGAATCCTATGCTTGCACCGCAACCTTCGTCATATAGTAATACGACTCTCTTTTCATAAGAGGGAATAAATATTCAATAGGTAGATACTCTACTTAATTAGTCTATCAATGATAACTTATACACTACCACGACCCGATTAGTGGTACTCAATCTCAACATCCATTCCAATACAACTCTCACGGTTGTAATCAGCTCATTACTCGTAGAATCATTGCTGCATTACTATGGTCCACTACTGACCTACTGTCGTCATTCACGTTCCATGAAATCTTAATATCTAACCATACGGAGTCCATACATGTCGTATCAAATCCTTCTAAGGAGGTAACATAATCACCATTCCTGATTCATGAAGAACACTCCTGATCCTGACATACATACATGACATGAAGCAGATAAAATTGCAGAAGAGTTTCAATCAAAGCAACGATAGCAGGTTAATACCATTCTTAATCGTATGCCTTAAATAGAAGACTTAACTCAAGGGTTCGTCTAGTCCTTTTTGAAACATGGTCCTGACTTATCTCAAGATAGTATCTTCTGAGATAGATAGCCCGCTCATGGCGATTACACGAATTAAACCTTTACCAACTACTATTACGGTTGAGTATTGCACAGTCATCAGAAGGAATGTCAATCTTCCAAACCATAATACAATCTGCATAGCTTTAACCATCATCACTGTATTCCTTTGGCACAAGCGCCTATAATTATCCTCTTACCTTTAAAGTGTCGGCCACCTCTTTGGCCCTTCCTGATAGTAAAATTTCCTTACAGTCAATGTCATTTTAACCACCTCCAAATAAATTTTCTACCTCATTTCAATCACAGCTTATGTGAAGACGTTTTCCTTAAAATCTGATGAGAAAGAAAAAAAAATCACCATTTTTCCATAAGTTATTGCCTCAGTCTTTAGAGGTTAATCACTGTCATGACTGACTCTCAGTCATACTTAGAACATCTTTAATCTTAGGTCCTAATTGCCTGGAACAAATTCGACCTTTACTGGTTCGATCCATACTTTCTCATGGTTTAACACGTGCCCCATTTGGCATCATTATAATTACGTCATATTTCCTTTATCAACATTTTTATTCTTGAGAATTTTGAATATTACCTTTCTCCTTGTAAAACCTCTAAGGTTATCCTCGAATCGTTCCTCTTGTATTCTGTATTCCCTAGATACAGGGCATATCAAGATACCATTTATTAATACCAGAATCATTGTCTATATACTTTGAAAAATTTCTCCACTGATTCTTAAAGGTTGTTATTACCTTAATCCTTTCCAATTCATACTATCAAACTCATACTATCCCTATTAAGGGTGAAATGCCAACCTTTATGCATTCCTCTGGGATTCATTTTAAGTTACCGATGTTATATCCTTTATTCCACCTTTAGAAAAAGTACATGCATCCTTCCATGGATAAATCAAGTCATATATCCCTGATGAGGGTGTCTTATTCGATCATTCCTACCTCGATAGTATATGCCTAATTTTACAATAACATCTGTATTCCAAATGAGGTCAATCAATATGGCCTCCAAAAGATAACAACGGTTATCCGCTTGTCTTGCCTAATTTGATAACGATAACAAGGATGTTCTGGAAGATATTGGTCGTGTTCAACGTGAACCTCTTCTTAATAATTCCTTATTTACTTTTGTTGTTTACCTCAACAGTCACCTCAATGTTGGGATATCTTTCATACCTGGCGACTCCCTTTCTGGGTATCAAGTCACCGGTCTTACACTTCACATTCTTGAAGGTCACTTCCTTCATCAAATTTTCCTAATTTCTTACTTCCTTGTCTCCTCAGTCTATCCGCGTCTCATTATTTATCCTTGGAACTATTTCAAGGTTTCCTCGAATCCTCCCAACTTACAGGGGATAAAATATATGTATCTCTTATTCCTTCAATCATCAACTTTAACTCATGGTGAATCACCCTCATCCTGACGATTACATACTTTTCTATTTCTATTGCTACGAGTCTTTAGGGTTTCCTCATACCCAACTCCCTTATCATTCCTCAAACTCTATTGCCTTTATATTCCTTTCCACTTTAGTTTCTTTTTATTTTCCTTTCTCTTATCATTATTTCATGAACCCACTAATCATTGACTTCAAGCATCACATCGTTCTGGGATTCTTGTCATCAAAACGAATCTTGACAACTTTTACAACTTAGCTTCATATTTCATCATACTCATCCGCCTTTGTTCTGACTCTAAAGCTTTTACACTATCTCCATAACCTTGGGAATTACTTTCCCGAAAATAATTGACTGAACTTTAATCAGTTTATTCTAACCTCTGGCTCCGTGCCTTTCTTGGTCTTTCACCAGCGGGTGGCCTCTCTCTTAGGAGGGTAAGTGACAAAACAGTCTTTTGTGATTCGTCCATCATTTAGAATCTCAAATGATTCCTATATTTCCTTTAGCGAGGTTCTTGCCTCGACTGGTTCAGCTTGTTCCTTGGAACTCTAAGGGCTTAGCGACTTAAAGGCCCTGAAAGAATTTCTCACCGCATTGTTTCCTCAAGGTGGTGGTTGGGGATAGTAGTCTAAGTTCTTTTTAGACAGGTCCATGAATTGCCGTATAGAAGTACCGTCTCAGGTCTCCTTTCCTTACTCGTCTTTCTGTTTCCTTAGTATGAAATGTTTTATCCTTCTCCCATACTTGGGGTTATCTTATACGTTAAAATCCTCATTTTCCACTTCATTATGTTATGGGTTCGTTCTATCTTGATGGCGTCCTCCCTGACTATCACATTCAGGGTTTGCCCTAAATCTTATTCCTCAAACTAGCTTTCATCTAAGATCTCATCTTTAAGCTCTTGAACATTTGGAACCCAAATTCTGTAGGAATACCTCATTATTCCCTTATCATCTTTCTCGGTATTAATCTTTTATCTAATTTTTAGCTTTCTGCCTTCATTCATCACTTTTTCTGGCACAATATGTTCTCTTCCGATAATTCGGACTGTATTGAAATCTTAAACATCTTTTCGGTACCGGCTCCGATTACCTTCACTTCTATTTCCATTTTCTCAAAATCTCTTATAAACTCTCTCAAAGACATGATCATCTTGAGTCTCTCCTTTTTACTAAGGGCATCAGCCACCACATGGGCTTTCCCTGAATGATACAGAATCTCCCAATCATAATTCTTGATTAGCTCTAACCGCCTCCTCGGGCGTATGTTGAGCTCTTTCTACGTAAAAATGTACTAGAGCTCCTATGGTTTGTGAATCTCGCACTTCTCTCCATACAAGTAGTGCCTCAAATCTTTAGGGCAAAACTATTGCCATGAGCCCAAGCTCATGGGTGGGGATATCGAATTTAAAGTTCCCTTAATTGTCTTGACGCGTACGCGATTACCTTGTTGTGCTGTATAAGAAGCACCCTAATTCCTTATGCGAAGCGTCAATACAAATCACAAAATCTCCTTTTTCCATCCGACAATGCCAACATAGGGGCCGTCACCCACCTTTGCTTCAGTTGTTAAAAGCTTTTCTCGTATTTCTCTGTCCATTCAAACTTCTCAGTCTTACGAGTAAGCCGCGTTAAAGGGGCTACTATCTTTACAAACTTGAACGAACCTCCGGTAGTGACCGGCCAATCCTACCTCTGGTAGTTTCCCTAACCATGATCATCAATTCCTCAATGGTCCTTTATTCATTCTTGTTAGGATCTTCCACGAGATCCTCCTCAGCAACAATCCCATCTAGGACAACATCCTCAACCATTACATCCTCAATATGAACATCATCCGGTCCTGCATTAGGACGCTCTATCGGATCCACCATCCGATCTCCAATTAGTAATAAAACATCATCGCGCTGTCACTTCTCAACCTCAGGGTTCGGAGTCCCGCTACCATATACGATAACGAACTACGCTACTATCACGATATTTATAAGGGTTCCCAAAAGGGTTTTAACTGTCAGTACTACGTTAGGTAGTCCGACTATGAACTTGGCAAGAGTTCTTATTATCTTAGTGAACTTATTATCTTAACGTCACATCATCTCTGAGGTTTATAACGCTTAGCTCTGATACCATTTCTGTAACACCCCCAAATCCGGGGTCGGGGATCCGGGTTGTCACGAGTTCCATTTCCCTTAATAACACCCAATCTTAATAATTAATCAACTACTCTGTACTGTGACCCCACAATAAACACACACACCACAAGTTATAGTCTCAGAGATGAACATCCAAAAATAATAACAAGTCATTTTATTCCACAATTATCTGCCAATACACCTTAAAAGGTTTTCTGAATAAATTTACATTTTCTTTGCCATTATTATAATTCATAAATATACATAAATCTGGTACATCGAAAGTTGAAAGCCTAGCCTATTGGTAGTTCCTACCTCAGCTACAGCGACATCAACGCCTATAGAAAACTGTAGAACGTTTCCTATCCGCTCGCGAATCGGGAGCTTGGTCCTGTTCATCTTTTATATTTGTTGTTGTGTGATGAAAGAAGAAAGTAAGGGTGAGCAGCAAGCCCACCAAAATAATATGTATAATGATTTAGAGTATATGAGCCTTCTCATAGTACTCATGAAAGTCTTAGTCAAAAAAAATGAACCAAGTTTGATACCTTAATGCGATGAAGTCGCAAAATATTCAGTATATATACATATATACTTTTCAAAATCTTGGAAGTCCTCTTCCATGCATAATATACATAGAGTTCCAGTTTATAACTGTATAAAACTATCGTTGCAAGGTGATCTCATATATCTAACCTTGTCTCAACGTTTTTCTGAAAATCTTTGACATGCATAAGATAATCATTTACTAGATATAAGTTTAAAAGATGAAGTTACAAGATACTCCAATATACTTATATCTTTTCCAAATACTACTTGAACTACCACCATTCAAGTTATAATTAGTTTCAAAAGTTCATCACATAGATGAGACTACAAGACCAGATTTGAATAGATTAAATCTTTAAAATATCATCAAAATAAAATGAAGTTACGAGATACTTCATTTGATGCAAACATCATTTTGAAAACTTGACCCTGCCAACACTCGACAATCGCCCAACCGTAGCCTTTCTATCGAAGTGCTCTGGGTAGTGTTGCAGAAATATCCAATTGGATGATGAACTCATTATGGGAGTTTGCCGCGCCAGGAAGTCCACTTACGATGATCAGTCGTAGTAGTGCAACCCCACCATTTTCTACATGTAGAGGAGAACCTGTCGGATTTACTTGTCAACCGAACACTGAACTCCTAAGGAATGGACCGCCTTAGCGGAACTTCTGGGCCATTTGGGCCAATATAATAAGGCTGGGCCGGCGCTACTCGACCACTTACGCCACTCCTAGTTCAGATGAAATCCATGACTCTGAAACGTAAAGCTCGTCCCCCTTTCCCCAAGTAGAAACTTGTTGTTACGGCTCCACCAAGAAGTCGTATCTAGTTGGAAAGGAAAACTCACCAATATTTCCCAGGCGATGCCTGTTAATGGATTAACTTGTTCCAAGAATTTTACTTCCCGAGTGTTAAGTAAGTAATCAAAAACTCTTTTATCAGAATAGCAACCTTGTTGCGAATATAAAATACACCACAGAGCCGGATCCCTCAGGTTTTGAGCGAGTATTTAAATCCCCTTCGAAAGGAGGATCTTAAATATAAAAATAAGTTTTGGGATCCGCTCTAACTTTTAAAAATCATTTTGAAGACTCGCAAAATATTTTTAAGAATGTTCCGAGTGATGCTGATTTAATAAATCAGTCCCAATATATAAAAAAATATATCTGAATATTATTATTTAAATAATATTCCCATAAAGAATAATCTTTATAAAAATAATTGAAGTAGATGTTGTAAAACTTATACTTGAATTGGATATTAAATAACCAAAGATATACTTATACGAAAGTACTATCTTTATTTGAATAATCAAAAATAAGTTTGATGATCGACACCTTATTCTTTAATAAAATAAAGAATATATTTCAGTAAATAATCGGAGTCATAGGTCCTCAAATGAATATTCAAATAATATTCAATTAATAAAATAAGCTGAGTCATAAGCCCTCGAATTAATATTCGAAATAATATTCAATAAATAAAATAAGTTGAGTTATAAGCCCTCGAATGAATATTCAAAATAATATTCATTAAATAATATAAAGTTATCGAATAAACCTTATTCGATTAATAGTTTTGAAAACTATAACCATATATATATATATATATATATATAAAATCTACTCGGGATCCTCGACTCCCGGTTTTAGAAAATGTTTTCACCTTTGGGTCCCTATACTAAGGGTATATGCAAATTACCGCTATTATCTAGCATAGGTATTATCAACTGAATCAACAGATATATATGGCAAGAATACAAAACAGGCATGCATATATACCATATTACATGCTACAATATATCGCAAGAATTTGCTAAATAACCATTATGCATCTATCACAAGATAATGCATATACAAGTGTATACATCACAACAACAGTATAACGGATAGAAAACTTGCCTGAGTGCTCCCGGATAGACTTAAGCTTAGAGTGGGTCCGATAACCTATGAACAACAACATAAGTCGGAATTAAACCCCGGTCGCTTAAGAAACTAGACTTTAACCATTTAGAGTCCTAACGTTCGCTTTCGCGCTTAACGATTCACTTAAGTCGCTCGAGTACTCTCGGCTCCACCATTTTTAATAAATTAACCATTAAGGGTTTTAAGGCGATTCTTTCGCGAGTGTCTTACCAACTGCCTAACACACTTAACATAATTGTTTCATACTTCAATTAGTCCTTTAAGGTCTTTAACCTATGTTTCGAAGTAAGGCGAGGGGTAATGATTCGTTCGCGAAACGTCGTTACTTAAAATGGTCGTTTCTCCTAAACTGTACATCGGAATCAAACGAACCAATGTCAAAACGAAGCTCGTAACATGAACTATCTAAATATGGCAATGGTCAAAACCTAGCAGGGAGTTCTCGGGTCCTAATGTTATGAACAAAAGCAGTCTAAAGTAAATCGGACATTACGACGGCTATGTTTACGCGGTTTCCCAATTTTATACCATTCCAATTCAACCACCAATCAATCCCAATTCATTCATACAATCAACATTCATCCAAAACACACTACAACAGTCCCAACACATCAAGTTCTTCTAATTTATGTTATTCTCATCATGAACTTAAACTATACTTAATTCCTTTAACAAATCAACAAGATTCAACATTCATACCACTACCACTCCAACCCAAACTCTAAACAAACAAGCTTCATGCTTCACATATACTATATTACTCATAACCATTCCTAAATACTCAAAACTAAAGCTAGGGTTTGGAGTTTATACCTTCTTGAAGCTTCTTAATCAATGAAAGATCCTTGGAATGCCCATGTAAGCCTTGATCTATGCTTAAGCTACCTTGAACTTTCAAAAAAAATCAAGAAAACCAAAGTTATTTGTTGAAGGTTACTATTCACCATCTTCTTCCTTAATTTATTGGAAGAGATTGTGAAGGAATTTGAAGTTTAAACTTATAGGATATCCATATCTATGTACAAGGAACCTTAGATAATTACCTCGTGATTTAACAATGCTTGGAACTTGATTTTTGATTTTTCTTCCTTTGAAAAAGAAGAAAAGCCGAGAGAAAGATGATGAGAATGAAATGATTTTGTGTTTTTTGATTTGTTTTGCTTAGCTTGGTTGTTTTTTGTTTTGTTTTTGGTTAATTACCATAATAACCTTATATTTGTGTGGTTATAAACCAACCACACCTCCTCCTTCCCTATGTCATGCTTGCATCACCTTATTGTGTCATCATCTCTTACTTGCCCTCTTCTCATTGGTTGGATGACCTCATCATCCCTAACCTCCTTGATTAACCTCCTAATTGTTTGCCTAATGACCGCTGATCTGTTATACGGTTCGCTTAACTTTCGTTTTCGTTTATCGTTTGAGGGATCATACCCGGGATCTTAATACTTGGGTTTCCTTAACCTTTCTCAATACATTATAATCCTTTTATGATCCTCTCTTATAATCCTTTAATTTAAATCCTTTTTATCATGTTACCTTATACTCAATTCTTTCCGTATCTAGTGGATTTCCGGGAAAAATCAAAGTGTTCGGAATTGGATTCTGACGATCTTTACATACACTTATATACCATATAGAGTACTAATAAAATCTCAGAATATCCATAACAGAACCCCTACATAGTGTGGCATGAAAAGTTTTCTCATTCAGCATAATTTGCAAAATAACTATTCATAAGGGTTTCAAAAATTTCCAAAAATTGGGGTTATTACACCTTTAGTACTTGACAAGCAATTAAACAACATGTGGTACCCTACTAGGCTTCTATCATACAGATAGATAGTCATTCGGCAATACCTCCCCTTCTGGAAGGGTTGTTCTTCTCAACTTATACAAAATGAAAAGGAGAGAAAAGATCGAATTGAAGAGAATTGTATATGAAGAAAAAAAAATATACTGCCACAAATATCTGGCTTGGAATCTACCTCTAAACTATAGAGGTTTGTCATAGGAGAACAAAACATATGTGTATACATTAACATCAAGTATTATCGCATCGCATTTCACATGCTTAAATATTTTGCTATTCCGTCCATCATTCTATGGACCCATGCTCTTCCTCGAGCCTATACTCAATCACCTTTGAAACTCCCTTGTAACACCCCCAAATCCGGGGTCGGGGATCCGGGTTGTCACGAGTTCCATTTCCCTTAATAACACCCAATCTTAATACACAATCAACTACTCTGTACTGTGACCCCACAATAAACACACACACCACAAGTTATAGTCTCAGAGATGAATATCCAAAAATAATCACAAGTCGTTTTATTCAACAATTATATGTCAATACACCTTAAAAAGGTTTCTGAATAAATTTACATTTCTTTGCCATTATTACAATTCATAATTATACATAAGTCTGGTACATCATAAGTTGAAAGCCTAGCCTATTGGTAGTTCCTACCTCAGCTACAACGACATCAACGCCTATAGGAAACAGTGGAACGTTTCCTAATCGCTTGCGAATCGGGAGCTTGGTCCTGTTCATCTTTTCTATCTGTTCTTGTGTGATGAAAGAAGAAAGCAAGGGTGAGCAGCAAGCCCACCAAAATAATATGTATAATGATTAACAATATATGAGCCTTCTCATAGTACTCATGAAAGTCTTGGTCAAAAGAAATGAACCAAGTTTGATATCTTAATGCGATGAAGTCGCAAAATATTCAGTATATATACATATATACTTTTCAAAATCTTGGAAGTCCTCTTCCATACATAATATACACAGAGTTCCAGTTTATAACTGTATAAAACTATCGTTGCAAGGTGATCTCATATATCTAACCTTGACTCAACGTTTTTCTGAAAATCTTTGACATGCATAAGATAATCATTTACTAGATATAAGTTTTTTTAAAAGATGAAGTTACAAGATACTCCAATATACTTATATCTTTTCCAAATACTACTTGAACTACCACCGTTCAAGTTATAATTAGTTCAACAGTTCATCACATAGATGAGACTACAAGATAATACTTGAATAGATTCAATCTTTAAAATATCATCAAAATAAAATGAAGTTATGAGATACTTCATTTGATGCAAACATCATTTTGAAAACTTGACCCTTCCAACACTCAACAATCGCCCAACCATAGCCTTTCTATCGAAGTGCTCTGGGTAGTGTTGCAGAAATATCCAATTGGATGATGAACTCATTACGGGAGTTTGCCGCGCTAGGAAGACCACTTACGATGATCAGTCGTAGTAGTACAACCCCACCATTTTCTACATGTAGAGGAGAACGTGTCGGATTTACTTGTCAACCGAACACTGAACTCCTAAGGAATGGACCGCCTTAGCGGAACTTCCTGGCCATTTGGGCCAATATAATAAGGTTGGGCCGGCGCTACTCGGCCACTTACGCCACTCCTAGTTCAGATGAAATCCATGACTCTGAAACGTAAAGCTCGTCCCCACTTTCCCCAAGTAGAAACTTGTTGATACGGCTCCATCAAGAAGTCGTATCTAGTTGGAAAGGAAAACTCACCGATATTTCCCAGGCGATGCCTGTTAAAGGATTAACTTGTTCCAAGAATTTTACTTCCCGAGTGTTGGGTAAGTAATCAAAATTCTTTTATCGAGACAACAACCTTGTTGCGAATATAAAACACACCACAGAGCCGGATCCCTCAGGTTTTGAGCGAGTATTTAAATCCCTTTTTTTTAAAAGGAAGATCTTAAATATAAAAATGAGTTTTGGGATCCGCTCTAACTTTTGAAAATCATTTTGAAGACTTGAAAACACTTTAAAGCGTGTTTGGAATGATGCTGATTTAATGAAGTAAATCAGTCTCAATATAAAAGAAATAACTGAATGTTATTATTTAAATAATATTCCCATAAAGATTAATCTTTATAAAATAATTGAAGTAGATGTTTTAAAACTCTTACTTGAATGAAAATTAAATAATCAAAGATATACTTTATACAAAAGTACTATCTTTATTTGAATAATCGAAAATAAGTTTGATTATCGAAACATTATTCTTTAATAAATTAAAGAATATTATTAAATAATAAGCGGAGTCATAATACCTCGAATGAATATTATAAATAATATTTATTAAATAAAATAACTGAGTTATACATCCTCAAATGAATATTCAAGTAATATTCAATAAATAATATAACGGAGTCATAAGTCCTCGAATAAATATTCAAGATAATATTCATTAATAAAATAAAGATAAAGTTATCGAACAAACCTTATTCGATTAATAGTTTTGAAAACTATGACCGTATATATATATAAATATATATATATATATATTATACTCGGGAACATCGACTCCCGATTTAGAAATATTTTCACCTTTTATCCCCTTTACTAAGGGTAAACTCAAATACCGCTTATCTCTAGCATAGGTATTATGCAACTATAAGCATTTGAACCAACAGATATATAAACCAAGAATATAAATCAGGCATGCATATATACCATATCACATGCTACAATATATCGCAAGAATTTGCTAATAACAAATATGCATTTATCACAAGATCATGCATATACGTATGTATACATCACAACAACAGTATAACGGATAGAAAACTTGCCTGAGCAACTGGGGGTGATAAAAGGCTCGGGACGAGTCTGGTAACCTATAAACAACAAGTAAGTTGGAATTAAACCAAAGTCACTTGTAAATCAATACTTTAACTAACTTAGACTCTAACGCTTGTTTCGCGCTTACTGATTCTCTTAAGTTACTCGAGTACCCTCGGCTCCACCATTTTTAATAATTTAACCATTACGAGTTTTAAGGGGATTCCTTCGCGAGTGTCTTACCAACTGCCTAACATACTTAACATAATTGTTTCATACATTAATTAACCCTTTAAGGTCTTTAACCTATGTTTCAAAGTAAGGCGAGGGGAAATATTTTGTTCGCGAAATGCCGTTACTTAAAACGGTCGTTTCTCCTAAACCGTACATCGGAACCAAACGAACTACATATCAAAACGAAGCTTGTAACATGAACTATCTAAACATGGCAATGGTCAAAATCTAGCAGGGGGTTCTCGGGTCCTAATGTTATGAACAAAAGCAGTCTAAAGCAAATCGGACATTACGACGGCTATATTTACGCGATTTCCCAATTTAATACCCTTCCAATTCAACCCATAATCAAGCCACAATCACATCCCAATCCAAACTCCATCCATACCACATCCTAACAGCCCCAATCAATTCAATATTAACATTTATACTTATGCTTAAGCTTGAATTTAACTATACTTAAGTTCTTTTAACCAAAACAACAAGATTCACCATCCATTTCACTACCACTCCAACCCAAATTCTAAACCAACAAGCATTAAGCTACTATATCACCATAACAACTAGAATAATCCTATTTAACAAAGTAAAGCTAGGGTTTGGAGATGATATACCTTCCTTGAAGTGGTGTGAGTAGCTAGGAAGCCTTAAGAAGTCTTGAGATGACTTAGGGATGCTTGGATCTTAAAGGAAAAACAAGAAAATCAAGTTAAAATTCTTGAAGTCACTATTCATTGTCTTCTTCATTGATTTCTTGAAGAAGATTGTGAATGATTTGGAGGCTTAAACTCATAGAATAGCCATAACTATGCATAAGGAATACTAGGGAATTATCTTACCAATTTAGGAAGCCTTGAACTTGAATTTTGAAAATTGTTTTCTTTGAAAATGGCAAAAGCCGAGAGCAAAGGGAGGATGAAGGAGAATTTTGTGTTTTTGTTTTGATGAAAATGAATATTTGCTTGGTTGGTTGAATTAGTTTTGTTTTGTTTTAGGTCAATTACCCATTTACCCTTGATTTTGTGTGGTTAATATTCCACCACATTTCCTTCCCTCTTATGTCATGCTTGCATCACTTTGTGATGTCATCACCCCTCCTTTGTCCTCTTTCTATTGGTTGGATGACACCATCCTCTCTTATCCCTTTGATTAACTTCCTAATTGTTTGCCTAATGACCGCTGATCTGTTATACGGTTCGCTTAACTTTCGTTTTTGTTTATCGCTTGAGGGATCATACCCGGGATCTTATTACTTAGGTTCCCTTAACCTTTCTCAATATATTATATTCCTTTTACGATCCTCTCTTATAATCCTTTAATTTAAATCCTTTTTATCCTGTTACCTTTTACTCAATTCTTTCCGTATCTAGTGGATTTCCGGGAAAAACCAAAGTGTTCGGAATTGGATTCTGACGATCTTTACATACACTTATATACCATATAGAGTACTAATAAAATCTCAGAATATCCATAACAGAACCCCTACATAGTGTGGCATGAAAAGTTTTCTCATTCAGCTAAAACACTATTCATAAGGGTTACAAAAAGTTAAAAATTTTGGGGTTATTACAGTCTCCCCTCCTTAAAAGGATTCTGTCCCGGAATCAGATAGAAAATTAATAGGGATACTCTCTTAGCATTGCACTTTCTAACTCTCGAGTAAATTTTCCCACATTGTGGTCCTACAACCAAACTCTGCCTAGTTTAATAACCCTTCTCCTATGCACTTGTTCCTTTTCACTCTATAACCCTTCCTGGTTGCTCCATATAGGTTACGTCGGGTTGCATGTCTATGCGCTCATATGCCCCTATTTATCTGGCATCCGAATTACACTTTCTTAACATTGATACGTGAAACACGTTATGAACTTGCTACATGTTCGGGGGTAGGGCTAGCTCGTATGCTATCTTCCCAATATGTTTTAGTATATCCAAGGGTCCGACACATTGTGGACTTAGCTTTCCTTTCTTTCCGAATCTCATCAATCCTTTCCGAGGGAATACCTATAACAGCACTAGGTCCCCTACTTCCTATTCCTTGTCCTTTCGTGTCAAATCAACATATGTATCATGTCCATCTTGGGCTACTACCAGCCGTCCTCTGATTAGATCTATCATATCCTTGGTCCTTTGGACCACTGCTGGTCCGAGCATTTTGCGCTCTACAACTTCATCCTAACATAACGGAGATCGACATTGTCTTCCCTCAAGGATCCCATAAGGAGATATCTCAATACTGACATATGATCTATCGTCGTAAGAAAACTCAATCCGTGATAACTGATCATTCCAAATTATTTCAAGTCTATTACACAGACTCTCATTATAGCATTTAGCAATAGAGCTTTTGCTTCTCAATACCCATTCTTTTCCAGTTCGTAATCGCTACAACCTTCCGTTCCTAATATTATACTAGTTATACTTTTGCTCGTTAGCGTTCTATAACCTTTTAATAACCACGTCAACCTTAGTATCATGAATATGTTTCCATTCCGAATACTACCACAACTTTATTACTCCTTTTCAGCTGTTTCTATTTCCCAAAGTTTGATCAATCATATAGAAGTAAAGGAATTTGTTGAGAGATCACTATGATCATGAACACTTGTTATATCGAATAGTTAGTACAAAAGGTGGCCAGCCTTTAGTACTTGACAAGCAATTAAATAATAGATGGTATCCTACTAGGCTTCTATCACACAGATAGATAGTCATTCGACAATACCTCCCCTTCTGGAAGGGTTGTTCTTCTCAGCTTACATGAAATGAAAAGAAGAGAAAAGAACGAACTGAAGAGAATTGTATATTCGTAAAAAAAAATGTTATTGCCATAAAATATCTGGCTTGGAATCTACCTCTGAACTATAGAGGTTTGTCATAGGAGAACAAAACATATATGTATTTATATCAACATCAAGTATTATAGCATCGTATTTCACATGCCTCAATATTTTTGCTATTCCGTCCATCATTCTATGGACCCATGCTCTTTCTCGAGCTTATACACAATCACCTTTGAAACTCCTTCGATATCGAAAATCGAACCTGGGATCTCATTCTAGACATCATCATTACTTGAATTATATGCTTGCACCGTAACCTTCTTTGTATAGTAATACGACTCTTTATTGATAAGAAAGAATAAATATTCAATAGGTAGATACTCTACTTAATTAGTCTATCAATGGTAACTTATACACTACCACGACCCGTTTAGTGGTACTCAATCTCAACATCCATTCCAATACAACTCTCACAGTTGTAATCAGCTCGTTACTCGCAGAATCATTGCTGCCTTATTATGGTCCACCACTGACCTACTGTCGTCATTCACATTCCATGAAATCTAACCATACGGAGTCCATACATGTCGTATCAAATCCTTCTAAGGAGGTAACATAATCACCATTCCTGATTCATGAAGAACACTCCTGATCCTGACATACGTACATGACATGAAGCAGATAAAATTATAGAAGAGTTTCAATCAAAGCTACGATAGCAGGTTAATACCATTCTTAATCATATGCCTTAAATAGAAGACTTACTCAAAGGTTCGTCTAGTCCTTTTTGAAACATGGTCCTGGCTTATCTCAAGATAGTATCTTCTGAGATAGATAGCCTGCTCATGGCGATTACACGAATTAAACCTTTACCAACTACTATTATGGTTGGGTATTGGACAGTCATCAGAAGGAATGTCAATCTTTCAAACCATAATACAACCTTTACGGCTTCAACCATTATTACTGTATTCCTCTGGCACGAGCGCCTGTAATTGTCCTCTTACATTTAAAGTGTCGGCCACCTCTTTGGCCTTTCCTGATAGTAATATTTCCTTACAATCAATGTCATCTTAACCACTTTCACTAATTTTCTACCCCATTTCAATCACAGCTTATGTGAAGATGTTTTCCTTAAAATCTGATGAGTAAAAAAAAATCACCATTTTTCCATAAGTTATTGCCTCAGTCTTTAGAGGTTAATCACTGTCGCGACTGACTCTCGATCGTACTTAGAACATCTTTTATCTTAGGTCCTAATTGCCCTGACTAATTTCGACCTTTACTGGTTCGATCCATACTTTCTCGTGGTTTAACACGTGCCCCACTTGGCATTATTATAATTACGCCATATTTCCTTCATCAAAATTTCTGTTCTTGAGAACTTTGAATATTACCTTTCTCCTTGTAAAACTTCTAAGGTTATCCTTAAATCCTTCATCAGGTACACCCTAGGCACAGGGCGTATCAAGATACCATTTATTAATACCAAAATCATAGTCTATATACTTCTGAAAAATTTCTCCACTGATCCTTAAAGGTTGTTGTTACCTTAATCCTTCATTCTATACTATCAAAACTCATACTGAAAGGAATATGTCCTAAGTCCAATAATGTATTAGGATTTAGGAATAACTTTTATGTAATATGTTTTGATTTCATTGATATTAATAAAGACATGTTTTGTTTTTATTACGAGCTTTATCTATTTAAGTGTTTAAATAAGATATACCATAGTTTAGAGTAAAGCTTTTTATGGATTATGATGAGATCATAATAGTGAGACCTAAAAAGATGATAACTCTAAACTTAAATAGTTCCTGGTCATAGGATTACTAACTGGTAATTAATAATCCGCAAAGATCGGTACATACTATGCTTGCTTCATTATGAAGGATGTCTGTTCTCATAGACATTTGTGTGGTGACACTATAGCTAGTATGTAGGTGCTTATTATGGAATAAGTTCACTAAACATGACTCGCACAGCTGAACAACTGATGGAGTTCACTCACGTGTCAGCAGTTGTTCACATAGTGATAGTTGTACAAGTATCCTTAGACTTGAGGTCATCATAGTCATCTTGTCTACACTGAACTATGCTTTGGTTTAGTTCTTAGTCTCCAGGGACAATTATTAGGGCTCTTCTGGTTATAGGAATTTGTACACGAAGATAGTGTATGATCAATAAAGGATCTACCCCTTCCAGTGAAGGAAGCGAATGTTCAAGGCTGATCCACTTATGCTAGTTCAGGAATCTCTGGCCAGAGTAAATGAAATTAGAAAGGAGTTTCTAATTTGCATAGAACTACGCATAGTAAATGGTAAACAAAGTGATTGAATTAGATAGGCTTGACACGAGATCCATGCCTTGTATTTAATCGGGACATTGTAGGGTAGAAGGAGTTTATTGTACGGTAACTATTCACTGAATAGGTTCTTGGTATTCTATGTAGTGAATTCATATTATCCGGATAGTCGCGATATGCTGAGAAGTATCCCTCACGATGTAGAATAAATGTGATTAATTAATTAATCATATTTAATAAATTAGAGAATTTATATAAATAATGATAAAATAGTTTTATTATTATTTATTTCTACTACCGGCTTAATATTGAACCTACAGGGTCACACCATAAAAAGAGAATGATTTATTGGTGGAGGAATTAATTAATAATGGCTAATAATTATTTATTTATGAAATAAATAATTAATTGGAAAATTTAATAATTGATTAAATGAGATTTAATTGATTATAAATTAATTAAGAAAAGTTCTTAATATTATTAATTAAGGATTTAATTTTTGGAAATTAAATCAAGAGAGAGAATTATTTCTAAAGTGTTTAGAAAAAGGATTAATAATTAAAAGGTGTTTTAATTATTAATGAGAATAATAAATGGGATAATAATAATATTATTTATGGGAAAATTTCAGCTGAAAATTTTGCCTATAAATACACTATTATAGACCCTATTTTATTCTAACCCCAGAAACCCAAAAGTTTCAGAAAACCAAATTCTCTCCACCTCCTCCTCCTCCTAAAAGTCGTTTTCTTGGTGGATACCGGTGGAGTGCTTCACACTTGAGGAGCAACTGCTAAGGATCTCTGATCGTTGTCTCCGAATTATTTTTAAAGGTTAGATTCGATCCCTCGAATTTTTATTCACGATTTATATGCTTTTATATGGATTTTGTGTGTGTAAAAGTGTTTTTCCACGCCCCGCAGCATTTAAAAATCCAACAATGGTATCAAAGCGTAGGTTGTATGCATATAGATCTGTGGTAATAATTTCAGAATTTTATGTGCTTGTATGAATTAATTATGATTTTTACAAGTTATATTATGGATTAATTTTGCCTGATGAGAAATCGTTTCTCAGAATAATTTTGAATATTGATCTGGGTTCTACAAGTGTTGTAGATCGTCTGGGTATTTTTTTCATAATTTTATGATGTATAGATTTTTTATTATGAATTTTTGAAGTTCTTACAATTAAATTCATAATTAAATAAAGTTATATATATATATGAATTGTTTGTATGTATATATCTGTTCTGCTGTATTCTGCATATGTTGTCTGTCTACTGCTGTAAAGAGAAGGTCAGATGTCAGGCGGCGCGGATTCCAAGAAACCAGGCGGCGGCTGAAATAATAATAAAAAAAATATATAGGGGTGTAACGCATTCCGGGAATGCGTTACACACCTGTAACGCATTCAGGGAATGCGTTACACCTTTTAAATGGCTTAAAAGGCTGTAACGCATCACCAGAATGCGTTACAGGGCTTGTAACGTGTTCCTGTAATGTGTTACAGCCCGACTGTCCATATTAAATTTGATTTTCTGGGAGTTTCGTAACTCCGTTTTGGGCGTGTAATATACCATTGGATTCGTTTTTCCGAGACGGATCTAATGGAGCAATCAATTTTAGTTTATATAAAAGTTTTGAACTGTTTATATTTCCATGAAGTGTTTTAAAGCTGTTTTTGACTGTTTTTAATTGCTTTTAAATGCTTCATGTGATACATAGAGATGTATAATGCTTAGACTAATGTGCTAGATGATATAACATGCCTACCTTGATGTTTATTCATGTTGATATATTTGATATATGCTTAGTTTATCATGCGATGATAGATTTAGGTGAACTTAAATGAACATAAGGCGTTTGTTAGACAACCTAGTATAGTGAAATTGTTTCATAACCTAAATAACAATATTATGAATACAATCATGAGATTATTGTGTTTGTGAAACACATAATTGAATATGAATTTTCGATATGAGAGAAAGGATGATTCTGTCAACAACAGATTTATATCTGTAAGAAAGGGTTATTAAGTGACGCCTCTTGACAATGCTCCACCCGATCTGGGAATCATCTGATTATTGATTATTGATTTGAAATATTTAATTTAAAAGGAAGAATTTATTTATAATATGATTATGATTGTAACGTAATATAATCCCTCTAAAATTAAATAATATCAAGTAGTAATTGGCCAATGACACAACGGGCTTGTGTCGGTCATAGCCTTCCAACATGATAGAAAAGTAGTTCTTATTTTTGAATCATTGTCGGTTCGTGCTACAGCCGAGGGCTTTGATTTTGAAATAAGAAATACTTGTCTATTACATAGAGATGTGTACATTGAATAAGAATCTAAAGGTCGGTACGTGCTACAGCCGTGGGCCTTTGGGGACTGATTCAACTGTACGGAATGTTGGGTTAGACTTGACTTAGAATATTGAGTTTATCGTGCTACAGCCGAGACTCAATTATTCAAGAGGCTAAAGTTTGATTAGGGAATAACATGAGATGTAATTGACAAGAGTTGTCTGCCTATTGAACATTACATGGCGGTTTGTGCTACAGCCGGGGTCGTGTAATGGAATGTAGGATCCCTATTCCCACTAGCATTATGAATGCTTAATTTTTCATGTAGAGGGTTGAATAAATTAGATAAACTAGTGGGAGCCACTTATGAATAAAGACCCGATTCATATAGTGTTTTAAAATGAAATCGAATATTTGCTAAGTGTTGTTATGTGTTTATCATTTACAGATTTACTTTGTACGTTATGTCTTCTGCACTATCACTCAGGAGCATACGAGATGCTCACAAATTGACTGGTCCTAATTATGCTGACTGGCTTTGAAACTTGAGAATTGTTCTCAGGATTGAGAAGCTGGAATACGTGATTGACTCACCTAAGCCTACTGAACCTGCTAGTGATGCACATAATGATGAACACGTTGTGTATCGTAAGTGGATGGATGATGCAAATGTTGCTCAATGCATCATGCTAGCTTCCATGAACATTGAGCTACAGAAGTAACATGAGCATATGGATGCTCACACTATCCTCATGCATCTACAAGAGTTGTATGATGTGGCGGGGAGGACAGCTCGATATGAGATATCGAAGGAGCTGTTCGGGTGTAGGATGTCTGAGGGATCATCTATGAATGACCATGTACTTAAGATGATCAATTTGATTGAACGTCTTGGACAACTTGGTTTTGCCATGGATGGGGAGCTGAGCTAAGACTTGGTCTTGTAATCGCTTCCGAGTTCGTTCTCGCAGTTTGTTGTGAACTTTCACATGAATAAGTTGGATGTCAGCCTGCCTGAACTCCACAACATGTTGAAGACTGCGGAATCGAATTTTCCCCTAAGAAGAGTTCTGTTCTTCTAATTGGTGAAGGTTCCAATCCTAAGAAAAGGAAGAGGAACTCTTCCAAGAAGAAGAAAGTAGGTGAGAAAATGCCGGTTCCACCAAAAGCTGAAGACCCCAAGAGCAAAGTTGTTTTCTTTCACTGTAACAAGGTGGGGCATTGGAAGAGGAACTGCAAGGTTTACCTTGCAGAATTGAAGAAGAAGGGTAGTGAGACTACCGCTTCTGATTCAGGTATGTTCATGATAGAAGTGAATATATCATTTCTACTTGGGTATTAGATACCGCCTGTGGTTCTCATATCTGCAATTTGTTGCAGGGACCAAGGAGAAGTAGGACTCTTGAGGAAGAGGAGGTGATTCTACTGATGGGAAATGGAGCAAGAGTTGCTGCTGAAGATGTAGAATCATTTCATTTACATAGGCCTACGGGCAAGACTATTGTTTGAAATAATTGTTATTTTGTTCCCTCGATTGTGAGGAATATTATTCCCAAGTTAGACTTGGATGGATTTTCATTTATTATTGAGAATAATGAATGTTCTATTCTTAGAGATAATATTCTTTATGGACGTGGTGCTTTAAATAATGGTCTGTATATATGTGACATAATTTACTTCAGATTGAACAAACTAATAAAAGAAAAGGGATGATGAAAATCTCACTTCGTTGTGGCACTGCAGTCTCCATTTAGTAGACATGGAGAGAGGACTGCAAATTTGCTAGGAATGGTACACACAGATGTATGTGGACCAATGTCTAAGCAAGCCATGGGTGGATTTTCATACTTCATTACTTTCATAGATGATAGATCTGGATTCGGATATGTGTTTGATGAAACACAAGTCTGAGGCCTTTGAAAGGTTCAAAGAATATAAGTATGAAGTGGAGAAACAACCAAACATAGTATTATAACTCTTCGATCAGATCGAGGTGGTGAATACTTTAATGGAGTGTTTCTAGATTATCTCAAAGTAAATGGTATAGTCTCCCAGTGGACTCCTCCAGATTGGTATCTGAAAGGAGAAATCGAACTTTGTTAGACATAGTTCAGTCCATGAAGAGCTATGCAAATCTTCCAGTATTCCTATGGGGTTATGCATTGGAAACCTCAGCATATTTACTGAATAAGGTGCTTTCCAAAATCTGTTCCTCAAACTTCGTATGAGATATGGAAAGAAAGGAAACCGAGTCTTAAACACGTTAAGATTTGGGGATGTCCAGCTTATGTCAAGTAAGTTGACCCAGACAAGCTGGAATATCGATCCGAAAATGTAGTATTGTGGGATATCCTAAAGAGACTTTAGGGTATTACTTTTGCACCGATCATCGGGTGTTTTTCTCCAGACATGCTACCTTCTTGGAAAAGGAGTTTATCCTTGAAGGAAACAGTGGGAGCAAAATTGAACTTAATGAAGTTCAAGAAGCACAAACTACTACAGATCGAGTGGAAACACCTGTTCTGACTGAACAACCTTTTGTGGAACAGCCCATTCATAGATCAGGGAGAGTGTCTCGCCAACCTGAGAGGTAATATGGCCTTGTCATTGAGAATGACAATGAGTTGTCAATCATTTGATGATGACGACCCTGTGACCTATAATGAGGCTATGAGTAGTGTTGACTCAGAGAAATGACATAGTGCCATGAAATCCAGAATGGAATCTATGTATACGGTATACAAAAGATAGATTATAACAGATGGCCAGGTGGAGACCTATAAGGCCAGGCTTGTGGCAAAAGAATTCAAACAAAGGCAATGGATTGACTTTGATGAAGCCTTTTACCTGTAGCCCTGTTATAATCAGTTCGGATTTTGCTTGCGAATGCTGCTTACTACGACTATGAGATCTGGCAAATAGCCAGATGGTTTTCTTTCCAAGGGAAATGAAGACCTAGTGTGTAAGCTGTTGCGAACCATATGTGGTTTAAAGCAAACTTCTCGTAGATGGAACATCCGTTTTGATGAGACAATCAAAGAGTTTGATTTTATCAAAAACGTGGATGAACCATGCATCTACAAAAGGGTTAGTGGGAGCGCGGTAACATTTCTTGTATTGTATTGAAATAGAGTTGACACACATAACAACATAGCAGACCCACTCACAAAGCTACTTTATGAAAGTCACTTTGATCGTCATAAAGACAAGATGGGTATTAGATACCAGAGTGATTGGCTTTAGTACAAGTGGGAGATTGAAAGGAATATGTCCTAAGTCCAATCATGTATTAGGATTTAGGAATAACTTTTATGTAATATGTTTTGATTTCATTGATATTAATAAAGACTTGTTTTGTTTCTATTACGGGCTTTATCTATTTAAGTGTTTAAATAAGATATACCATAGTTTAGAGTAAAGCTTTTTATGGATTATGATGAGATCATAATAATGAGACCTAAAAAGATGATAACTCTAAACTTAAATAGTTCCTGGTCATAGGATTACTAACTGGTAATTAATAATCCGCAAAGATCGGTACATACTATGCTTGCTTCATTATGAAGGATGTCTGTTCTCATAGACATTTGTGTGGTGACACTATAGCTAGTATGTAGGTGCTTATTATGGAATAAGTTCACTGAACATGACTCGCACAGCTGAACAACTGATGGAGTTCACTCACATGTCAGCAGTTGTTCACATAGTGATAGTTGTACAAGTATCCTCAGACTTGAGGTCATCATAGTCATCTTGTGTACACTGAACTATGCTTTGGTTTAGTTCTTAGTCTCTAGGGACAATTATTAGGGCTCTTCTGGGTATAGGAATTTGTACACGAAAATAGTGTATGATCAATAAAGGATCTACCCCTTCCAGTGAAGGAAGCGAATGTTCAAGGCTGATCCACTTATGCTAGTTCAGGAATCTCTGGCTAGAGTAAATGAAATTAGAAAGGAGTTTCTAATTTGCATAGAACTACGCATAGTAAATGGTAAGCAAAGTGATTGAATTAGATAGGCTTGACACGAGATCCATGCCTTATATTTAATCGGGACATTGTAGGGTAGAAGGAGTTTATTGTACGGTAACTATTCACTGAATAGGTTCTTGGTATTCTAAGCAGTGAATTCATATTATCCGGATAGTCGCGATATGCTGAGAAGTATCCCTCACGATGTAGAATAAATGTGATTAATTAATTAATCATATTTAATAAATTAGAGAATTTATATAAATAATGATAAAATAGTTTTATTATTATTTATTTCTACTACCGGCTTAATATTGAACCTACAGGGTCACACCATAAAAAGAGAATGATTTATTGGTGGAGGAATTAATTAATAATGGCTAATAATTATTTATTTATGAAATAAATAATTAATTGGAAAATTTAATAATTGATTAAATGAGATTTAATTGATTATAAATTAATTAAGAAAAGTTCTTAATATTATTAATTAAGGATTTAATTTTTGGAAATTAAATCAAGAGAGAGAATTATTTCTAAAGTGTTTAGAAAAAGGATTAATAATTAAAAGGTGTTTTAATTATTAATGAGAATAATAAATGGGATAATGATAATATTATTTATGGGAAAATTTCAGCTGAAAATTTTGCCTATAAATACACTATTATAGACCCTATTTTATTCTAACCCCAGAAACCCAAAAGTTTCAGAAAACCAAATTCTCTCCACCTCCTCCTCCTCCTAAAAGTCGTTTTCTTGGTGGATACCGGTGGAGTGCTTCACACTTGAGGAGCAACTGCTAAGGATCTCTGATCGTTGTCTCCGAATTATTTTTAAAGGTTAGATTCGATCCCTCGAATTTTTATTCACGATTTATATGCTTTTATTTGGATTTTGTGTGTGTAAAAGTATTTTTCCACGCCCCGCTGCGTTTAAAAATCCAACACACACTGTCCCTATTAAGGGTGAAATGCCAACCTTTATGCATTCCCCCAGGATTCATTTTAAGTTACCGATGTTTTATCCTTAATTCCACCTTTAAAAGGTACCTGCATCCTTCCATGGATAAATCAAGTCATATAACCCTGATAAGGGTGTCTTATTCAATCATTTCCACCTCGATAGTATATGCCTAATTTCACAATAACATCTGTATTCAAAATGAGGTCAATCAATATGGCCTCCAAAAGATAACAACGGTTATCCGCTTTTCTTGCCTAATCTGGTAACGATTACAAGGATGTTCTGGAAGATATTGGTCGTGTTCAACGCGAACTTCTTCTTAATAATTCCTTATTTACTTTTGTTGTTTATCTCAACAGTCATCTCAATATTGGGATATCTTTCATACCTAGCGTCTCCCTTTCTGGGTATCAAGCCACCGGTCTTACACTTCACATTCTTGAGGGTCACTTCCTTCATCCAATTTTCCTAATTTCTTACTTTCTTGTCTCCTCAGTCTATCCGTGTCTCAATATTTATCCTTCGAACTATCTCAAGGTTTCTTCAAATCCTCCCAACTTACAGGGGATAAAATATATGTATCTCTTATTCCTTCAACCATCAATTTAACTCATAGTGAATCACCCGCATCCTGACGATTACATACTTTTCTATTTCTATTACTACGAGTCTTTAGGGTTTCCTCATACCCAACTCCTTTCTCTTATCATTATTTCATGAACCAACACAACCTAAGCATTGATTTCAAACATCCCGTCATTCTGGATTCGTGTCCTTAGAACGAATCTTGACGACTTTTACAACTTAGATTCATAATCCATCATACTCGTCTGCCTTTGTTCTGGCTCTAAAGCTTTTACACTATCCCCATAACCTTGGGAAGTACTTTCCTAAAAATAATTGACTGAACTTAAATCAGTTTATTATAATCTCTTGCTCCGTGCCTTCCTTGGTCTTTCACCAGCGGGTGGTCTCCCTCTTAGGAGGGTAAGTGACAAAAACAGTCTTTTGTGGTTCGTCAATCATTTAGAATCTCAAATGATTCCTATATTTCCTTTAGCCAGGCTCTGGCCTCAACTGGGTCAACTTGTTCCTTGGAACACTGAGAGCTTAGCGATTTAAAGGTCCTGAATGAATTTCCCACTATATTGTTTCCATCAAGGTGGTGGTTGGGAAATAAAGTATAAGTTCTGTTTAGACAGGTCCATGAATTTCAGTATAGGAGTACCGTCTCGGGTCCTCTTACCTCGCTCGACTTCTGTTTTCTTAGTCTAAATATTTCTTCTTACTCCCCATAATTGGGGTCATCTTTTAATTTGAAATCCTCATTTTTCACTTTATTATATTCTGGGTTCCTTATATCTTAATTGCGACCTCCCTGATTATCACATTCAAGGTTTGACCCTAATCTTATTCCTTGTGGGGGCATATTACTTGGAAAAATTTTGAGAATCTCTGAATATTTGTCTTACTTACTTTGCTTAAGTCTTTCCCTCGTTTAGTCCTTGCACGATTGCAAATTATGAATTCTTAAGTTCGATAAACTTCATGACACTCTCTTAAGTGTTAATAGAGCAATTAACAATGTGATCTTATCACAACAACTCATCTGAACTGAATTTAACGAATATATACATAACCATTTGTTCGAGGGTACAACAACTGAACATATTAAAGAGAATTACATCATTTGATCTGATCGCTTATAACCCAAAAGTACTACCATAGATAATCATCTAGTCATTAAAATTAATCATTCATAATTTAGGCTAATCCTCCAAAAGCGGTGCTACATGAAACCCTTGTCTGATTGCTCTGGCTCTGCACACTACCATGGATCAAGAAATGCGAGCACGCACGACATCCCTAACCTGCTCCATCACAGAGGTGATGAGGTCTAAGATAGTTGCAAGTAGAGCTGGATCAATCTAACCCTCAAGATGGCCTCTAGCTGTAACACGGGTGGTAGCCTCAATCCTTTCCATGCTATGAGCTAATCCCGCCGGAAGTACCCCGCCCTCAATCCTTGGTGCAGTAAGTCGATCCAACAGATCACTCCTAACATTACGGGCCTCGGACAGGCCACCCAAAGTCATATGATAATTGGCGATAAGAGAAGCCTGAGTGGTAGCATCTAGCAGTCCATGGGGTACAGGTGGTGCAGACCCAGGAGATCCAAATGGATAACCAAGAACGGTATCAGGTGACAATGGTGCAGGATATAAAGGTGGCATTTCCTCAGTAGGTGCTGGGCTCTGTACCGGGGATGGAACAGGAATTGGTGGAACCTCATGGATATCTACAGGAACCTCTAGAAGAGGGTCTGATACTGGTATAATTGGTGTCGTGGAAGGCCCCACTCCTTCTGCCCTCATTAACCTTTGTGCCCTTGGTAACTCTTCATCCTCTAGTGCCACCCTCACGGCCATTCTTGCTCTGGTAGTCGCCCTGACTACGGTCATCAATTCCTCAGCGGTCCTCTCTTCATTCTCATTAGGATCCTCCATGAGATCCTCATCAGCCACAACATTTTCAATATGAACCTCATCCGGTCCCTCATTAGGGTACTCTATCGGATTCACAATTTGATCTCCAACTTGTAATAAAACATCCTCATGCTGATGCTCCTGAACCTCAGGGTTCGGTGCCCCGCTGCCCTATACGAGAACGAACTATGTTACTATCACGATATTTATAATGGTTCCCGTAAGGGTTTTAACTGTCAGTACTATGTTAGGTAGCCCGACTATGAACTTGGCAAAAGTTCTTATTATCTTAGTAAACTTATTATCTTAACGTCACATCATCTCTGAGGTTTATAATGCTTAGCTCTGATACCATTTCTGTAACACCCCCAAATCCGGGGTCGGGGATCCGGGTTGTCACGAGTTCCATTTCCCTTAATAACACCCAATCTTAATACACAATCAACTACTCTATACTGTGACCCCACAATAAACACACACACCACAAGTTATAGTCTCAGAGATGAATATCCAAAAATAATCACAAGTCGTTTTATTCCACAATTATATGTCAATACACCTTAAAAAGGTTTCTGAATAAATTTACATTTCTTTGCCATTATTACAATTCATAATTATACATAAGTCTGGTACATCATAAGTTGAAAGCCTAGCCTATTGGTAGTTCCTACCTCAGCTACAGCGACATCAACGCCTATAGGAAACTGCGGAACGTTTCCTAATCGCTTGCGAATCGGGAGCTTAGTCCTGTTCATCTTTTCTATCTGTTGTTGTGTGATGAAAGAAGAAAGCACGGGTGAGCAGCAAGCCCACCAAAATAATATGTATAATGATTAACAATATATGAGCCTTCTCATAGTACTCATGAAAGTCTTAGTCAAAAGAAATGAACCAAGTTTGATATCTTAATGCGATGAAGTCGCAAAATATTCAGTATATATACATATATACTTTTCAAAATCTTGGAAGTCCTCTTCCATACATAATATACACAGAGTTCCAGTTTATAACTGTATAAAACTATCGTTGCAAGGTGATCTCATATATCTAACCTTGACTCAACGTTTTTCTGAAAATCTTTGACATGCATAAGATAATCATTTACTAGATATAAGATTTTTTAAAAGATGAAGTTACAAGATACTCCAATATACTTATATCTTTTCCAAATACTACTTGAACTACCACCGTTCAAGTTATAATTAGTTCAACAGTTCATCACATAGATGAGACTACAAGATAATACTTGAATAGATTCAATCTTTAAAATATCATCAAAATAAAATGAAGTTATGAGAAACTTCATTTGATGCAAACATCATTTTGAAAACTTGACCCTGCCAACACTCAACAATCGCCCAACCGTAGCCTTTCTATCGAAGTGCTCTGGGTAGTATTGCAGAAATATCCAATTGGATGATGAACTCATTACGGGAGTTTGCCGCGCCAGGAAGACCACTTACGATGATCAGTCGTAGTAGTACAACCCCACCATTTTCTACATGTAGAGGAGAACCTGTCGGATTTACTTGTCAACCGAACACTGAACTCCTAAGGAATGGACCGCCTTAGCGGAACTTCTAGGCCATTTGGGCCAATATAATAAGGCTGGGCCGGCGCTACTCGGCCAATTACGCCACTCCTAGTTCAGATGAAATCCATGACTCTGAAATGTAAAGCTCGTCCCCACTTTCCCCAAGTAGAAACTTGTTGATACGGCTCCATCAAGAAGTCGTATCTAGTTGGAAAGGAAAACTCACCGATATTTCCCAGACGATGCCTGTTAATGGATTAACTTGTTCCAAGAATTTTACTTCCCGAGTGTTGGGTAAGTAATCAAAATTCTTTTATCGAGACAGCAACCTTGTTGCGAATATAAAACACACCACAGAGCCGGATCCCTCAGGTTTTGAGCGAGTATTTAAATCCCCTTTTTTTAAAAGGAAGATCTTAAATATAAAAATGAGTTTTGGGATCCGCTCTAACTTTTGAAAATCATTTTAAAGACTTGAAAACACTTTAAAGAGTGTTTGGAATGATGCTGATTTAATGAAGTAAATCAGTCTCAATATAAAAGAAATAACTGAATATTATTATTTAAATAATATTCCCATAAAGAATAATCTTTATAAAATAATTGAAGTAGAAGTTTTAAAACTCTTACTTGAATGAAAATTAAATAATCAAAGATATACTTTATACAAAAGTACTATCTTTATTTGAATAATCGAAAATAAGTTTGATTATCGAAACATTATTCTTTAATAAATTAAAGAATATTATTAAATAATAAGCGGAGTCATAATACCTCGAATGAATATTATAAATAATATTCATTAAATAAAATAACTGAGTCATACATCCTCAAATAAATATTCAAGTAATATTCAATAAATAATATAAAGGAGTCATAAGTCCTCGAATAAATATTCAAGATAATATTCATTAATAAAATAAAGATAAAGTTATCGAATAAACCTTATTCGATTAATAGTTTTGAAAACTATGACCGTATATATATAAAAATATATATATATATATTATACTCGAGAACATCGACTCCCGGTTTAGAAATATGTTCACCTTTTATCCCCTTTACTAAGGGTAAACTCAAATACCGCTTATCTCTAGCATATGTATTATGCAACTATAAGCATTTGAACCAACAGATATATAAACCAAGAATATAAATCAGGCATGCATATATACCATATCACATGCTACAATATATCGCAAGAATTTGCTAATAACAAATATGCATTTATCACAAGATCATGCATATACATATGTATACATCACAACAACAGTATAACGGATAGAAAACTTGCTTGAGCGACTGGGGGTGATAAAAGGTTCGGGACGAGTCTGGTAACCTATAAACAACAAGTAAGTTGGAATTAAACCAAAGTCACTTGTAAATCTATACTTTAACTAACTTAGACTCTAACGCTTGTTTTGCGCTTACTGATTCTCTTAAGTTACTCGAGTATCCTCGGCTCCACCATTTTTAATAATTTAACCATTACGAGTTTTAAGGCGATTCCTTCGCGAGTGTCTTACCAACTGCCTAGCATACTTAACATAATTGTTTCATACATTAATTAACCCTTTAAGGTCTTTAACCTATGTTTCAATGTAAGGCGAGGGGAAATATTTTGTTCGCGAAACACCGTTACTTAAAACGGTCGTTTCTCCTAAACCGTACATCGGAACCAAATGAACTACATATCAAAACGAAGCTCGTAACATGAACTATCTAAACATGGCAATGGTCAAAATCTAGCAGGGGGTTCTCCGGTCTTAATGTTATGAACAAAAGCAGTCTAAAGCAAATCGGACATTACGACGGCTATGTTTACGCGATTTCCCAATTTTATACCCTTCCAATTCAACCCATAATCAAGCCACAATCACATCCCAATCCAAACTCCATCCATACCACATCCTAACAGCCCCAATCAATTCAATATTAACATTTATACTTATGCTTAAGCTTGAATTTAACTATACTTAAGTTCTTTTAACCAAAACAACAAGATTCACCATCCATTTCACTACCACTCCAACCCAAATTATAAACCAACAAGCATTAAGCTACTATATCATCATAACAACTAGAATCATCCTATTTAACAAAGTAAAGCTTGGGTTTGGAGATGATATACCTTCCTTGAAGTGGTGTGAGTAGCTAGGAAGCCTTAAGAAGTCTTGAGATGACTTAGGGATGCTTGGATCTTAAAGGAAAAACAAGAAAATCAAGTTAAAATTCTTGAAGTCACTATTCATTGTCTTCTTCGTTGATTTCTTGAAGAAGATTGTGAATGATTTGGAGGCTTAAACTCATAGAATAGCCATAACTATGCATAAGGAATACTAGGGAATTATCTTACCAATTTAGGAAGCCTTGAACTTGAATTTTGAAAATTGTTTTCTTTGAAAATGGCAAAAGCCGAGAGCAAAGGGAGGATGAAGGAGAATTTTGTGTTTTTGTTTTGATGAAAATGAATATTTGCTTGGTTGGTTGAATTAGTTTTGTTTTGTTTTAGGTCAATTACCCATTTACCCTTGATTTTGTGTGGTTAATATTCCACCACATTTCCTTCCCTCTTATGTCATGCTTGCATCACTTTGTGATGTCATCACCCCTCCTTTATCCTCTTTCTATTGGTTGGATGACACCATCCTCTCTTATCCCTTTGATTAACTTCCTAATTGTTTGTCTAATGACCGCTGATCTGTTATACGGTTCGCTTAACTTTCGTTTTCGTTTATCGTTTGAGGGATCATACCCGGGATCTTATTACTTAGGTTCCCTTAACCTTTCTCAATATATTATATTCCTTTTATGATCCTCTCTTATAATCCTTTAATTTAAATCCTTTTTATCCTGTTACCTTTTACTCAATTCTTTCCGTATCTAGTGGATTTCCGGGAAAAACCAAAGTGTTCGGAATTAGATTCTGACCTTCCTCGTATAGTAATACGACTCTCTATTGATAAGAAGGAATAAGTATTCAATAAGTAGATAATGTACTTAATCAGTCTATTCAACGATAACTTATACATCACCACAACCCGATTAGGGGTACCTAATCTCAACATCCATTACACTAAAACTCTGACGGTTGTAATCGGCTCATTATTCAAAGAATCGTTGCTGCATTACTATGGTCCACCACTGACCTACTGTCGTCATTCGTTTTCCTTGGAATCTTTAATAGCTAACCCTACGGAGTCCATACCTATCGTATCAAATTCTTCTAAGGAGTTAACATAATCACCATTCATAATTCATGAAGAACACTCCAGATCCTGTCGTACTTTCATGACATGAAGCAGATAAAATTGCAGAAGAGTTTCAATCAAAGCAACGATAGCAGGTTAATACCATTCTTAATCATATGCCTTCAATAGAAGACTTAACTCAAAGGTTCGTTTAGTCCTTTTTGAAATATGGTCCTGGATTATTCTCAAGATAGGACCTTCTAAGATAGATAGCCCGCTCACGGCGATTACATGAATTAAATATTTACCAAACTACTATTATGGTTGGGTATTGCACAGTCATCAGAAGGAATGTCAATCTTCCAAACCATAATACAACCTTCACGGCTTCAACCATCATCGCTGTATTCCTCTGGCACGAGCGCCTATAATTATCCTCTTACCTTTAAAGTGTTGGCCACCTCATTGGACTTTCCTGACAGTAATAGTTCCTTATAATCAATGTCTTTTGAACGATCTCCAACTAAATTTTCTACCTCATTTCCAACCACTGCTTGTGTGAAAATGCTCTTCCTTAAGCTCTAGTGAGAAAAAAAAATCACCATTTTTCCATAAGTTATTGCCTCGGTCTTTAGAGGTTAACATTGTCACGACTGACTCTCGATCATACTTAGGACGTCTCTTATTTTGGGTCCTTCTTGTTTTCACCATTCTTGACTTTCATTGGGTTCAATATATACTTGCTCATGGTTTAACATGTGCCCCACTTGGCATTATTATTATTGCGTCATATTTTTTTTTCTCAAAATTTCTGTTCTTGAGAACTTTGAATATTACCTTTCTCCTTGTAAAACCTCTAAGCTTATCCTTAAATCCTTCATCATGTACACCCTAGGTATAGGGCATATCAAGATACCATCTACTAATACTAGAATCATTGTCTATAGAGTTCTGAAAACTTTCTCCACTGATCTTTAAAGATTGTTGTTGCCTTAATCCTTCATTCCATACTATCAAAACTCATATTGTCCCTATTAAGGGTGAAATGCCAACCTTTATGCATTCCCCTAGGGTTCATCTCAAGTTATCGAAGTTATATCCTTAATTCCACCTTTAAAAAGGTACTTGCATCCTTACATGGATAAATCAAGTCATATATCCTTGATAGATTATCTTATTCAATCATTCCCACCCAGATAGTCTATACCAATTTCATAATAGCATCCTTATTCAAACTGAGGTCAACACATATGGCCTTCAAAAGATAACAATGGTTACCCGCTTTTCTTTCCTAGTTTGGTAATGACAACAGGGATGTCCTGGAAGATATTGGTCGTGTTCAACGTGAACTTCTACTTAATAAATACTTATTTACTTTTGTTATTTATCTCAACAGTCATCTCAATGTTGGGATATCTTTCATACCTGGTGTCTCCCTTTCTGGGTATCATGCCCCCGGTCTTACACTTCACATTCTTGAAGGTCACTTCCTTCATCCAATTTTCCTAATTTCTTACTTTCTTGTCTCCTCAGTCAAAACCTAACAGTGATTTCACGGGTCCTGATGTTAAGAACAAAAGCAGTCTAAGGTAAATCGGGCATTACGACGGCTATGTCTACGCGATTACCAAATTTAAACCATTCCAATCAATTCACAATTCAACCGACAATCACCACTACAACCAAACTTCATCCATTCTTTACTACAACAGCCCCAACAACTCAAGATTTTCAATTTATACTACTTCTCAATCATGAACTAAGAGCTTACTTAAGTTCATTAACTAATAATCAAGATTTACCATTCCAAAAACATTACAAAACCAACCAATCTCTAAATATTCAATAACCATGTTTCTCATGAACTATACTACTCATAACAAGCTCTTAACATTCAATAACTATGCTAGGTTAAGAGATTATACCTTCCTTGTGAGTAGGAGTAAGTAATGAGCTTGGAACAACCTTGGAAAATCCTTACTAAAGCTTTATCTAAGCAAAAACACAAGATCAAAATTTCAAGTTCTTGAAAAACACTATTCACTCTCTTCTTCCATGAATTATTGGAAGAGATTGTGAAGGAATTGGAAGCTTAGATTCATAAGATATCTATATCTATGTACAAGGAACCTTAGATAATTACCTCACTAATTAACAAGGCTTGGAACTTGGTTTTTGAATTTTCTTCTTCCTTGAAATGGAAAAGGCCGAGAGCTTCTTCATGAAAAGGTGAAGTCAAAATGTGTTTTTGTAATTTGAATTTTTTTGTTGGTTGTTTTGCCTTTTATTTTGCTTAATTACCTTTTAACCATGGTAAATTTTGTGTGGTTTATAATCAACCAACACTTCCTTCCCTTTGGTCATGCTTATGTCATCCTTATATGTCATCTTCCCACACTTGTCCTCTTCTTGTTGGTGTGGTGACATCATCATCACTAACTCTTAAATTAGCTCCTAATTACTTGGCTAATGACCGCTGATCTGTTATACGGTTCGCTTAACTTTCGTTCTCGTTTATCGTTTGAGGGATCTTATTACTTGGGTTTCCTTAACCTTTCCCAATACATTATATTCCTTTTATGATCCTCTCTTATAATCCTTGAATTTAAATCCTTTTTATCCTATTACCTTATACTCAATTCTTTCAGTATCTGGTGGATTTTCGGGGAAAATCAAAGTGTTCGAATTTGGATTCTGACGATCTTTACATACACTTTTATACCATATAGAGTACTAATAAGATCTCAGAATAATAATAGAAGAACCCCTACATAGTGTGGCATGAAAAGTTTTATTATTCAGCATAATCAGCAAAAACACTATTCATAAAGGTTATAAAAAGTTGAAAATTTTGGGGTTATTACATAAGAGGCCGGGTGGCGGTCCAGCACAAGGTCCTAATGAGGCCAGGGTGATGACCGGTGGGGGATTCATCCATCTACTAGTAGAAAAGGTTACTTTTTTGTATCTTTGCCTGATCAACAAGATATCGTGTTTATGCCAAAATTCTTTTCTTTCCAAAATTCATTGGATATTGCAAACTCTGTTCATACTTTACATAACAGAGGTTTCCAGGAAATGTATAAGAGATATATAAGTGGATATATATATCGGGACCAAATAAAGTATCTCGTAACTTCATTTCATTCAATAATATTTCAAAGATTGAATCTATTCAAGTCTTAACTTGTGGTCTCATCTATGGGATGAACTTTTGAAACCTATTATACTTTGAACAGTGGTAGTTCAAGTAGTTTTCTAAAATGGTATAAGTATAGTGAAGTAATTGGTAACTTCATCTTCCTTCAAGACTATATCCAGTAAGTAATTACCTTACACTGGATAAAGGGTTCTAGTAAGTTATCCATTTAGATACTTGCATTATTGTTTACACTATATATTATCTTGCGAGCTGTAATGCTCACTCTTGCTTCATTTGTTCATCACACAACAACAGTTAGGAAAGATGGCCAGACTCAAGCAGACCCAGCGCAAGCGCGTGGGAAGTATCCCGCGTCTTCCCATTGATATCGTAGCTGCTATAGCTGCAGAGGTAGATCTATTTGTAGATCAGGCATTCTACTTTTGGGAATCAATTATGTATAATTATAACTTGTGGCAGATAATGGCAATTAACTGTAAACTTATCAAGTAATCATTTTGGGTTGTAATAACTTTTAAATTATGGATTCAAGGACTTGTACTTATTTCATTTTCATCTCTGAGACTATAACGTGTTGTGGTGTGCGTTAGTGTGGGGTCACAGCATGAGGTTATTTATTATTAATTAAGTTAAGTGATATTGTGGAAAGAAAGACCGTGACGACCCGGATCCCCGACCCCGGATCTGGGGGTGTTACACGTGGGGTTCTAGCGGATTTATTTATGGGTTTCTTTAGTTAATTTTTTTCGATGCCTTAGTGTGTGGTGATTGTATGATAACCTAGTATTATTTGTGCTTATTCATCTTATGAGCGTCGCGAACTTATAAGATAGCGTGTTAATCTTTAATGAAGCGAAAGTGAATTTAAGGATCTAGAACTTGCCATGCTAGCATAGGTTCATGTGTTATTGTTATGCATGATTCGTAGGTTATTTTAACCATCTTATTTTCCCTATGTAATAATAATAGATAACTTGTGCATTAAACTTTTATGTTGTTAAATTCTATAGACATATAGGGTCTCAATATAATTGGTGTCTATTCAGCTTCTATCTCTTTTGTGGATGTATGGTAGTATGGTATTCGTACAACGAAAGTTGGCGTTTATCGGTTTTGTGTTATCTGATTAGTGTCATCACCATTACATGCTAAGGTTAAGAACGAAAAGGCTATTGAATGAAGTTAGAATCCCATGTTTGTGTTATATCTTATTCAGTTCTCTTTAATCTCTTAGTTAATGTTCTCTAGTATAATTCTCAATAGTTAATCGTAGTATAATCAAAACCCAAATTGTTATTCATCTTAGCATTGAATAATAGCCATATCATTGTTGCATAAGTGCATAAATCATAAAGTTAACCTAAACTAGTCTCTGTGGGAATGAACTAGAAATAATTCTATATTACTTGCGATCGCGTATACTTGCGTGAATTATTAGCGCGTGCTTAGCGAGTAACAACTTTTAGTTTATGTGTTTGTCATGTTAAAGTTCATTGACTCGGACATTGTTACTTACCTACTCTTTTCTTTGTTATGTTTCAGGTACTCTAGCAAGCGTGTATGCATACGCATTCGCGGGCTCGTAAGAGAACTCTGGATCAAGCCGAGGAGGAAGCTGTAGTGATTCGAAGGGAAGTTTTTGAGGACGAAGAGAAAGTAGAAGAGAAGAGAAAGTCAAGGAACTAGCTTTAGTAGTGATGGGAGATCAAGCAGAAAATTCTAAGGCTTTAATGGACTATTCTCAGCCTAAGATCAATGATATTCAGTCAAGCATCATCAGACCAGCCATCTCGGCTAACACTTTTGAGATCAAGTCGAGCACGATTCAGATGATATAGAACTCAGTTCAGTTTGGGGGTTCTCCTACAGAAGACCCCAACATGCACATCAGGGATTTCATCGAGATCTGCGACATTTTCAAGTTCAATGGGGTGACTGAAGATGCTATTAAGCTGAGACTTTTCCCAATCTCTTTGAGGGATAAAGCAAAGTGTTGGTTACATTCTCTACCACCAGGGTCTATCACCAAATGGGAGGATCTTGCTCAAAAGTTTCTCACTAAATTTTTTCCTATGGCAAAGACTGCTGCAATTAGAAATGCTCTTACTTAGTTTGCACATCAAACTAGAGAATCTCTGTGTGAGGCTTGGGATCAATATAGGGAGATGCTAAGGAAGTGCTCACACCATGGCATGCCTGATTTGATGATTATAAACTACCTCTATAATGGTTTAGGTGCACAATGTAGACCTATGCTTGATGCAGTATCTAGTGGAGCCTTATGGGCCAAAAGCTATAATGAAGCTATTGTGTGACACCCTCCAAACCCGAGTCAGAAGTTTGGGGTTCATAACACACACATATACTCAATATATAAATACCTGCTTATGAAAGTAATATATGCAAAGACCCTTTTACCATAACTATGGATCGCAACAGGTTAAATTATGAAAATAAGCCAAAACCTTAACTTTTATTACATCGTACCAAATCCCCACTAGTTCCACTTACAACTGATAAAGATATCATCCTTACAATCTTACATAACTCATCTACATTATAAAGCTCCTGCTAACTCGTTCCATCTTATCTTGGAATCCTATCTCGCACACTGGACTTAGAATCCTCGTTACCAACAATTTCCTTTTCAACTGTAAAATAACATAACATATTTGCAAGAGTGAGCTAACTAGCTCAGCAAGTCATAATAGCAATAATTGAGGTTCAACGATGATCAGTTGAAATGATTCATAAGAATCAAGTTTCTAGATAAACAATGAATAGAATTGGATATTCTTTTCATTTTTAAAAACCAAGGTTAGGCTGCTGATCAGTCACACACTAACCCCGAGCAAGGCTCCCGGCTTTGCTCTATATACTGGATCCAAGGCACGTATTGGCCTAATATGACCACGAATTTGGTCTGACCACGAATCTGGTCTGACCACGAATCTGGTCCACATTTATAAAACCATCCAATTCTAAAACAATTCAATAGGATAACCATTGCAATTCAATAAAACAGAATCATAATCAACATTGATAAAGCATTTATCTCAGAACATAAAACATTTTACTGGTATCATCAGGGTACATCCAGGTGTATATATGAAGAAAGGCTTTAAGCCTGATGAAAAATCAAGTATCAGAAGAGCAATGGTTCAATGATAATACAGGGTATTGACCTTTGATGTGATAGGGTATTCCAGGGTGTATAAGTTTTTGCATGCTCAAGAAATTCTGTTAAAATACTTGGTTTATGGGGTGTATGTATTTGTGGAATAGTATCTTATATGTCTGTATTGTATTTGAGAATTCAACAATTAATGGTTTCTGAATAATAAGGCTTATGGCTCAAGATCAACAAGAATCAGGGTTCAAGGTTAAATAGTTTAAAGTGCTTGTAATATAAAACAAGATTTATTTTGAGTAATAAAAACATGTTATGAGAAAGTTCATAAATATTCACAATATATCTCGAAGAAAGGTTCAGAAGGACTTTCCTTATCATAGATAATTTCCAACTTTACTTGTACTCATCTAACAGTTCTACTCATCAATCACTTTCCTTCTTTTTCTATGCCTTGATTCTATTCATCAATCACTTGTCTTATCAATTCGCTTTCACTTCACTAACACTTGTCAATCGGTTCCCACTTACTAACCACTTGCTTTCTTTTTTTTACGTCTCGCTTCCTCTGTTAGACATCACATATACTCATTAATACTATTTCTCAACTCATTCTATTCGATACAAGCTTCTACCCTTCGGTTCACCCAAATCCGACGTACGGATTAAAAGTTACAGCAGAAACAGTCACACAATGCACAAATAATCATTTTATACAACAATCAGGTCACATAGAATACATAGCACGTAAGATATTCAATCCAAATAATTTTTCAAACAAGATTCGGGGTCAAAATGATTTTTCAGGTATCTAATACGAATTTTTGAACATTTTTCGGAGTTAAAATTGGACTCCGAATCATTTTATAATTAAATAATAGGGTTCGAACACCAAAATTTGACTTTAAAGTAATTTTGTAATAATTATCGAGCCTTGAAAATAATTTAAAATAAAATTTTAAAGCTCGAAACTATTTTTCGGAGTTTTTAAATCAATTTTAAATAATTAAATCTAATTAAATAATCAATTAAAATTAATTAATAACTAATTAAATTAATTAATCAATTAATATTTAAATTAATTGACTAATTAAAAAATTAATTAAAAATTAAAATTAATTAATTAAATAATTTAGATTTAATTTCAATTTAAAATAATTTTCAAAATAATAAATAATGATTTTTGGAAATTTTAAATAATAAAAAAACAGTTTTCTGAAAATAATATAAAAAGAAATCTAATTTTTTATAAATTTATAAAACAGAAATCTGGTTTTTGTAAAGTTTTGAAATAGCAGTACGAGAATTGTAACTTTGGCAAACTATGGGGGATCAAATGGTAATTTGACCATCGTCTCCCCCAGTTCACCGTTCGCCGGCCGGCCAGTCGCCATTAACGGCGACTGGAGCTTTTCCGGTGACTCAATAACGACCCAGAATTCGATCAAACTTAGAGGAAATAATCCCTTGCTCTCCAGAAACACAATATCAGTCTTACTTTTATCAAAATCACAGCCAAACGGCCGTTAATGACGGTCAAAGAAACCGTCGCCGGCGGTGTCGGATTTTCTGACGACCCTCAAACAACATCCAACAGACAAATTTTTGGCATGGTTCGATTCCTGGTGAGACGATCTATCTCTCTACATAATCCAAACATGCCCAGATTTAACGGATCAAAAATCCGGCCAAAAGTATGAATTTTTCCGGTGAAATTATTCAAGAACACGAAGAACATTCAAACTCAATAATTGATAGAGATAAATAAATCCCGATTACATAATTAGTTATTACAGTTTGGGCTGCAAGGCCCAATAAGATGTATGACATTCAGACCAGAAAGGTTAACATGTTGATAAGGCCTGATGGACCAGATTAGGCCTGATGGGACAAAGAAGGCCCAAAAACCCTGATTATTTATTAATTTCATAATTAATAAATAAGGAAGAAAAATAGCTATTAAGATAAGTCCTAGTGGGGATATAAATCCTTGTCGATTGGCCTCAAGGGGACCTAAAAGGATAAGGAATCAGTTTTCTACTATCTAGGACTCCAAAGTCCATTCTAATTATGAGACTTGCCCACCAAGTCTCCTATACCAAGTCCAATTCAAGGAGTCCCAACATCTATATAAGGGGCCTCACCCCACAGATCAGAACTACGTTTTTTGACTTGATCCTTGGCAATCAGCAAGGTACGTAGGCATCTTGTTAAGGCAGATTGAGTCACGAAACACAAGAGCAGTCAAAATCGAGCCTTGAAGCTCACGTTCCTTAGTATTAAATACAACAATTATATATATTAGTTTTTAATCCATAACATTTGGCGCCGTCTGTGGGAATCAACAACAACAACCATGGCGAAAACACAGAGAACAATTAGAGCTCTGGAGGAAGGAACACCATCAGGGACAACCCAGGTGATTTCGTCAACTGTGGAGATTCCTCCCCACTCAACTTATGTATCTACTCAAGCGGAAGCCCAGATAGGGGCAACTCAACCTCAGCCACAAGGGACGACTCCCCCGACTATTCAAGGTACGAATCCTCAAGTTCAACAAGTACATGTACCTGTGAATTCTAGACCTGTCAGGTATGAATATTCGACTGTTGTTACTACTAATCCCCCTTGGGATGCCCCTTTACCCCGAGGTCGGAGGAAGTGGACATGCTGGGCGAAGTGAAGCACGAGGGCAATCGCCCCCCTATATACGAGGTTTGGCTCCTATCCCCGAGGATCGGGAATTTTCTGGTCCTTACACTGAGAGAGACTCTGAATCTTCGGATGATGAAGTGGCCCCAAGAAGGAGGCCTCCTGGCAAAGAGCCGATGGCCGATGGAAGACAACGCCCTCAAAGCACCCAAGGGGCGAATCCCCAATAAGTGCAGGAAAGGATCAGGGCTCATGAGGCTGAGATGCAAAGGCTGAGGCGCGACTTGGAAGCTCACCAGGCCACCAGACCCCAGATACCTCCTAGGGGGAGAATTCCTCCTCCTGTCATAGACCTGGATGGTCCGATATGGAGAAGCTGTTGTCCCAAGAACTGATCCAAGCAATCTCCTTCCCCTTAGAGATCCTGATGATCCTACTCCGCCCTTCACTGAAGAGATAATGAATGCCCATATCTCAAGGAAGTTTAAGATGCCAACTATCAAAGCCTATGATGGCACGGGAGATTCTCTAATGCACTGCTGCTGCAACCCGTGAATGACGCTATTAAGTGTCGGGCTTTCCCTCAAACCCTGTCGGGTATGGCTCAAAGGTGGTATAGTCGCTTGCCCCCAAACTCCATTGGTTCGTTCAGAGAGTTAAGTCAGGCTTTTATTAAGCAGTTCATCAGTGGGAGAGTCCATGAGAAAAGTTCCGCATCTCTTATGAGTATTGTGCAGGGAGCAAAGGAATCCTTGAGAGATTACCTGAATCTTTTCACAAAGGAGGCTTTAAAAGTCCCAGATCTTGATGATAAGGTAGCCATGATAGCACTGCAACAAGGAACTAGGGATGAGTTTTTCAAGATGTCCTTGGCCAAACGTCCCCCTGAAAACATGTTGCAGCTCCAGGAGAGGGCATGGAAGTATATCAAGGTTGAAGAGAGCATGAGGAAGACCGTAGTAAGTAATGAGCCCACTGGAGGCAAGAAGCGGAAAACTGATTTTGAGTATATTGCTAAGGACAAGTATCCTAGAACCGAACAAAATTCTGATTCAACCCCCAAGAAGGGAGGACCTGGGCAAAAATTCACTGAATACGCTAAGCTGAATGCTCCTAGAAGCCAGATTTTGATGGAGATCGAGAAAGATAGAGATATTCGTTGGCCTAAGCCCTTGAAGGCTGATCCCGCCAAGCTAGATAAGAGCAAGTATTGCAGATTTCACAAAGATGTTGGCCATGACACCGATGAGTGTAGGCAATTGAAAGACGAAATTGAGTTTCTGATTCGAAAAGAAAGATTGAACAAGTATACTGGAGAAGGAGAGGATAGAAACAACAACGTGAGAAGGAACTTCGATGACCGAAGGAGAGATCAAGAAGATCAGGGGCGAAATCCCCAACCTAGGGGACCAGTGATAAATTCAATTTTCAGAGGACAACGTCCACATGGGCTTGTGATCAATACAATTTTTTGAGGACCAACTGCTACAGGGTTATCCAAGAACTCCAGGAAAGCGTATGCTCGAGAAGTCATGCATATTGTTGGGGAAGCCCTGAAGAGGGCTAGGACAGGAGTAACAATGTCTTTTGATGATTCTGATCTGGAGGGTGTAAAGTTTCCCCATAACGACCCGTTGGTCATAACCCCGATAATAGGGAACATCCCGGTGAGAAGGGTCCTTATGGATAATGGAGCTTCAGTGGACATTTTGCTCCATGATACCTTTTTAAGGATGGGGTATAATGACTCCCAATTGACCCCAACCGACATACCGATATATGGATTCGTAGGAGTGGAATGCCCCGTGGAAGGAATAATCAAGTTACCCACAACCATATGACAGGAACCAAGACAAGCATCTCAGATGTTGGACTTTGTGGTGGTGAAGGCTAGTTCGACCTACAACGCTATCATGGGAACAACAGGGATACATGCCTTTAAGGCAGTCCCTTCCTCTTATCATTCGGTTATGAAATTTCCGACTCGAGATGGGATTGGAGAAGAAAGAGGAGATCAAAAAATGGCAAGAAGCTGTTATGTGGCCTCTTTGAGGGCAGATGGAGTCGGGGGGCAGGTTCTTCCTATTGAAGATATGGATGTCCGAGAAAATGATGAGAAGAGAGGAAAGCCAGCAGAAGACTTGGTTTCGATTCCTTTAGACCCCGAGAATCCTGAGAGGATGACTTTCATTGGAGCTACATTAGAGGAGCCCCTTAGAGGGAAGTTGGTGAAATTTTTGCAAGAAAATAGTGATGTGTTTGCATGGTCAGCGGCTGATATGCCAGGCATAGACCCGGAGCTGATTACTCATAAGTTAAACGTGGATCCAAGCAGGAAGACAGTGAAACAAAAGAAAAGAAATTTTGCCCCCGAAAGACAAGAGGCTATAAAACAGGAAGTAGAAAAGCTCTTAGAGGCTGGTTTCATTGAGGAGATTCAATTTCCAGAATGGTTAGCAAACCTTGTAATGGTGAAGAAGGCTAATGGGAAGTGGAGGATGTGTATAGACTTCACTGACCTGAATGATGCATGCCCTAAAGACTGTTTTCCATTGCCAAGGATTGATACTTTGATTGATGCCACTGCTGGGCATGAGATTCTGAGTTTCATGGATGGATTTAGCGGATATAATCAGATTAAGATGCACAAGGATGACATTCCAAAGGTATCATTTATCACTGACTTTAGTGTTTATTGTTATCTTGTTATGGCGTTTGGTCTTAAGAATGCAGGAGCCACCTATCAAAGGTTGGTAAATAAAATTTTTAAGGATCTTATTGGTAAGACTATGGAAGTCTATGTTGATGACATGTTAGTCAAGAGTCTAGTAAAGACTGATCATATAACCCATTTGAGGGAAGCTTTTGAGGTCCTGAGGTACCACAAGATGATGTTGAATCCTACGAAGTGTGCTTTCGGAGTGGGATCTGGAAAATTCTTGGGATTGATGGTCTCAAAGAGAGGAATTGAGGCTAACCCCGATAAAATAAAGGTAATCCTGGACATGGAACCACCAAAAACTGTTAAGGATGTTCAGAAGCTCACAGGAAGGGTTGTTGCGCTAGGATGATTCATCTCCAAGTCAGGAGACAAGTGCCTATCATTCTTTAAGTCATTAAAAAATATTAAGGACTTTGTATGGAGTGAAGAGAACCAGAAGGCTTTCGAAGAATTGAAGCAATATATGGCGCATGCCCCGTTATTGGCCAAGCCAGTTTTGAGTAAAGTTTTATTCTTGTACTTGGCTGTTTCAGAGAGTGCCTTAAGCACAGTGTTGGTTAAGGAGGAACTGAAAGTCCAGAAACCCGTATACTATGTCAGCAAAATTCTGCATGGTGCTGAATTGAATTATTCAACTATTGATAAATTTGCTCTAGCATTGGTAATGGCTTCGAGAAAGCTGCGTCCTTACTTTCAGGCTCATCAGATTGAGGTACTAACAAATCAGCCACTTAGAAATATCATTCACAGTCCCAAGGCAAGTGGGAGATTGATTAAGTGGGCAATAGAGCTGGGAGAGTTCGATCTCAAGTATAAGCCGTGAACGGCAATAAAAGCCCAGACGCTAGCTGACTTCATGGTGGAGTGTACCATACCCAACCAAGAAGTCGGGGGGCAGGGAGATACCACACCACAAGACAAGGGAGTCGATAATGGGGACAAAGAGAAGGATGACAAGGAGAAAGAATATTGGGTTCTCTATTTTGATGGAGCATCAAAAATAAACTCCAGTGGAGCAGGATTGGTTTTGCAAAGCCCTGATGGGTTCTTAATTGAGTATGCTATGAAGCTAGACTTCCCAACCACAAATAATGAGGTAGAATATGAAGCCCTGATAGCTGGCCTTGGCCTAGTTGAAACACTTAGAGTCAAAAACTTAAAGGTCCGTGGGGACTCAAAGCTGATCATATCCCAGGTAAAGGGAGAATTTAAGGCAAGGGATGATACAATGGCTAAGTATGTCCGCCTAGTAAGGGCTGTGATGACCCAATTTAATGAATGCCATGTTGAGCACATTCCAAGGGAAGAAAATGCTAAGGCAGATGCGTTATCAAAGTTTGCTTCATCAAAGATAGAAGAAAGTTCAGGAAGTGTGTACTTCCGTGTTTTGAAGACAAGAAGCATAGATGTTAAGCTTGTGGCTCCTATAGGCCTGGGGACGTTATGGATTGATCCTATTAAGGCTCACATTCAAACCGGTTGGTTGCCAAGCGATGCAACCGAAGCATGGAAGTTAGCTGTTTGGACACTAAGGTACTCTTTGATAGATGGGATTTTGTACAAAAGATCTTTCGTGGTTCCCTACTTGAGGTGTCTCAGGCTCGATGAGGCACGCTTGGCTCTTGAAGAAGTGCATAAAGGTATTTGTGGACAACACTTGGGGGGCAGAGCCTTGGCTCATAAGATAACCCGTTTAGGCTTCTATTGGCCAGAAATGATGGCTGATGCCAAAGAATATGTGAAGAAGTGTGATCGCTGTCAGAAGCATGCACCAGTTGTTAGATAACCCCCCGAGATGCTGACCTCTATCAACTCGCCCATTCCCTTTGCTATGTGGGGGATGGATATTCTAGGGCCTTTCCCTATGGCCACGGCATAAAGGAAGTTTCTGATTGTAGCCATTGATTATTTCACAAAATGGATTGAAGCCAAACCCTTGGACAATATCACAACTAAGCAGGTTGCACAATTCCTATGGGAAAACATTATGTGCCGATATGGAATTCCCCGTATCCTCGTCACTGACAATGGAACACAATTCAACAACAAGGAATTTAAGAAGTATTGTGAAGAAAATGAATTTGAGTTACGGTTCACCTCTGTGGCTCACCCACAAGCCAATGGGCAAGCGGAAGTAGCAAATCGAATAATCCTGGATGGACCAAAAAAGAGGATCGAGAAGTCAAGAAATAATTGGGTGGATGAGATACTTCCCATATTATGGGCCTATAAGACTACCTGTAGAGTTACGACAGGAGCAACTCCCTTCATGTTGGCATATGGGGCAGAAGCAATAGTTCCCGTGGAGATATCACATTCCTCTCCAAGGATTCAGGCTTTCAATGCAGAAGAAAATGAAGAAGGGCAGAGGTTAGCCCTGGATCTAATCGATGAAGTGCGAGATGAGGCACATGCAAAGATAGTGGAATACCAGAAAAAAGCTTCATTTTATTACAACCTAAGGATGTTTAAAGTTCAAATGCATATTAAGTATTGGAAAGATAAAGTAGAAAGAGGCAAGTAAGGAAAGCAGCATATGAAATAACCCCGAAAGGTAACAAGTTCTGTAATTAACAAAGTTCACATATTGTCTAAAAAGAAGATATACATAAAAAAAACTTAGGCCTCGGAAGGCTGGGATTCTTCGGAACCACTATCCGAAGTCTCTTCGGACGTCTCAGTCGTCCCCTTAGAAGTCCCCGTAGAGGTTCCATCAGAACTGCCTTCGGATGTTTTGGATGATGCGGGAGACACTAGATTCTGAGGCGTAGCCCTTGGAGGCTCTTCCACCCTGACCTTCTTCACAGCAGGCTCAGAATCTTCTTCGGGAGAAGTCTCCTCCTCCCCAGAGCTGGACTCGAGTTCTTTCCTCTTGTGGCCTTGGCTCCCTGAAGGGCCGTCTTTGATCAGATCAGGGAGCTTGTCAGTAACGCCCCCAAGCTCTGGAACTCGCACAGGGCAAGGAAAGGAGGACTGCTCGATGACTTCTGGAAATTCATCTTGGATGGCCTCCACAGCAGCATCCCAGCTTTCTTTATAGCTAACTAGGTTAGAAGGGCATCATGCTCCACCATCAAGTCCTTGAACTCCTGAGTGTCCATCCAGCCGTCAAAGGCTTTATCCTTCTGAGCCTTCAGGATAATACTTTCAGCCCGGGCCGTTTCCAGGTCAGAAGTGGAAGAGGCAAGTTGAGCTTCAAGGGCCTCTATTCTCTGGTTGGCCTCCAACTTCTTGTTAGCATCCTCCAGGCCAACCTTCCAAGCCTTGGCTTGGTGAATCGCCCCTTGGAAGTGGGCGTTAGCCTACAAGAGAAGCAGCAAAAGTATGAGAAAAGAAACGTAAAAAGGTAAGTATGAAGGGCATAGGAAAAGGACGTACCGTGGCTAAAGCCTGGGCTCCGAAAAGCTCGTTCCCCTCTAAGTCCTGTTGAAGGACAAAGTCTTGATAGTCCACCGGGGAGATGGAATGCTTAGACCATTCCTTGGCAAGCGCCGTGCTGCCAACGATTGAATCCTTGCCCCGGATCCCCCAAGCAGGTTAAAAATAGGCCCCTGGCCTCTGCTTGGTGCGCAAAACTTGGCTGGGGCCTTCCTCGCCTCGTTCCATTGCTTGGAGGAGGAACTCAGGGAAGCGATCACCAAGGCGCGGGTCTTTAAAGACCTTTCCAGCCCGCTTCATCCTGGTTGTCTCCAGGTCTTTAGGCTTGGTAGCCTCCTCAATCTTCTCAGCCACTGCAACAAGTGAGATAAGTAAGTTGAAGAATCAGCGGAATAGAAAATGAAGGAAATAAAAAAGAGATATAAGGAAGGAAACTTACTTTTCTTAGGGACGGGAGAGAGGCCGCGTTCTACCAGAACGGTCTCCCGGATAAGGTCCAAAGAATGGGAAGTCCCATTATCTTACATAAGGAGGTTGAAAGCTCTAGCCTCCTCCTCAGACAAAGTTATATCATTTGGGCTCCCATCGACGGCAAGCCCAAAGGACGATCGAAATAGGGTGCCCCAATCTCCACCCTCCCAAACGACTAACAAAAAATCTTTCTTCCACCCCAAGTTGTTGTCAGGGATTGACTTCCCGTTCACAATGTGGGGAATAGTAGGGCGCTGGTTTAGAGAAACCCAACCCGGACTTTTATTAGGGCTATTTTTGAACTGGAAAATCTTTCTGAAAACGGCAACGGAAGTGGGGACATTGTGCTTGGCACATTATGACAGATAGCACAGAATAAGCCTCCAAGAATTAGGGGGGAGTTGGCAAGGGCTGATGCCCATATCAGCCAGTAAAAGAGGAATGAACGGATGAAAAGGGAGTCTGATACCTGCCCTTAGAGTATCCCTATAGACGCATAATGCGTCCTTCTTCCACTGGCAGGCCCTATCGGCCGGACCTGCAAGAACTAGCTTGAAAGGTTCCTTGATTTTGAAGCAGCTACTCAACTTTTCCAGCTCCTTGGGATCCCGCAAAGCACTAATATGGTCGTGCGCGTCCAGATGCGCATCAGACGGGTACTCGTCCCCTCGAGTGTTGATCATGTCGATTAAGGAAGTGTACCTCCATTGAATAAGAAATTCATTGGACTTTCTAGCCACGTTCATCTTGGCCAAGCGAGTCATTTTCTTGCCAGCCATCTGAAAAAAGGGCACATAGACAGGTTATCTTAAAAGAGCACACAATGGAAAAATAGACACAAGAAGTAAAGGGAGGGATTTTACCTGAAGAAGCGCTCCTAAAAAAGGCTTTGAGCTCCGATTTGCTGTTATTGCTCTTAGAATCTTAGCAGGAGGAGAAAGAAGAAAAACTTAGAAATGAGAAAGTGAGCAGTAGTAGCCTCTCCTCACTCCTTTACATAAGAGGAAAAGGGAAGTTGAAGGGACGAAAGCCCATTAAGGATAGAGGCCCAGAGAAAAAAACCCAGAAAAAAGAATATTCCAGAATATTCCAAGGAATTCTAGAGAATTCCAAATCAATAAAGAGGCCCAATAAGATTTAAGGCCCAATAAAGAGGCCCAATAAGATTAAAGGCCTAATAAAGAGGCCCAGTAAAATAAGGCCCAATAAAGAAGGCTAGGCCCAAATCCAATTAGGATTTGGAAAATGCAATAACCTAAATTGTAGCCCTAAAAGTTGTAAGGCCCAATGAAGTTAGCTAGTGGAAGACCAGAATTCAGGTCGAACTCCAGGTCGTGACTCCTGCCCGAAATCTTTCGAGCAGGCACCCGAAAATAACGGGTAAAAAAGACCTGAATTCAATTCGAACTCCAGGTCGTGAATCCTGCCCGAAATCTTTCGAGCAGGCGCCCGAAAATAACGGGTAAAAAAGACCAGGATTCAGGTCGAATTCCAGGTCGTGATACCTGCCCAAAATTTTTTGACCAGACACACGAAAACAACGGGAATAACAGGACTGGATTGAGGTCGATGCTTCGACCAGGATTGAGGTCGAAATGAACCAAGCATTTTTCAAGAATGGGGTTTAAAACCTAGACTAAAACCCAGGTCGAAAATCGACTAGGATCCTGGTCGAAAACTAGGTCGTGAATCCTAGTCGAAATCCTTCGACCAGGAAGCATGAGAAACAGAGAATTTTTGAACAGGATTCAGGTCGAAACATCGACTCGAATCCTGGTCGAAATCCTAGTCGAAAAGTTCAAGACCAGGAATTGAAAAAAGGGTAAGTTTTTGACCTAGATCCAGGTCGAAAGTTCGACTAGGATCCTGCTCGAATTCCAGGTCGTGGATCCTAGTCGAACTCCTTCGACCAGGATTGCAAAGCTGACCCATATTTCGACTTGGATCCAGGTCGAAATTTCGACTAGGATCCTGGTTGAAAAAGGGCTGAAAATCTGAAAAATCCCAGAAAAATAAGGATAAATTCCAGAAATTAAGGGAAAAATCCAGAAAATTAAGAAAAACTCCCGAAGTCAAGGGCAAAATTCCTGGAAATTAAGATAATTCCTGAATAAAGGGAATAAAAGTAAATCGTTGTAAACGTGTAGGTCGCTCCACACTTTAGGAAAAACGATACCCAGTAAGAAAATAAATGAACTTAACTTTCGCGAAATCTTATACGATTTCTCAAAAGTTGGGGGGCAAATGATAGGGATAAATAAATCCTGATTACATAATTAGTTATTACAGTTTGGGCTGCAAGGCCCAATAAGAAGATGTATGACATTCAGACCAGAAAGGTTAACATGTTGATAAGTGAAAGGCATATGTCATAGCCTACTCGTTTATTCGAGTATTTAACTCAACTCAAATAAGAATGTAATAAGTAAATAGTGGATCTATCATCAGAGAGATCTCACAAAGTAACATCTGTCAAAGAATAAAGAAACATTGTTCATCTGCAGACTTGAAGATTCACTGGAAGAAGTTCAAGAATTTGATCATGCCTCAGTGATATAAATCAAGATCGTGGATTTAATCAAGTGACAGAGATCTCGTCAGGGTATCATTTATTACAAGGATTCAATCAGAATATCAAAGTCAAGACATGAAGAAACGTCACCGAAGTTAGTCACTCATGAACCAGACAGTACATCGAGTGTCAGCATTGAAGTGGCGGAATTGAATCATAAGTCTCAGTGACTTTCAGAAGATTGTCAGAAGAATGGATGCTGCTCAGGGTTAGTATTAATTCTCTATTAATTAATTAAGTCATATAATTTAATTAAGAAAATAAATTATATCTGCAAAGATTAATTTATTGATTAATTGAATTAAATTGATTAATTAATTTAGAATTAATATTAAGGATTTACAAGATTTTAATTGGTTTAAAATCTGCTTAAATTCAGCAAGACAATTCATTTGAACTAGTATGACAATCGGTATGACAATTGATAGTCATACCGAAAGTCATGCCAATACATTTAATTGTCTTATTAGAATTTCTGTTTAGATTAAAATCTGTTATTAATTCAGCAAGACAATTTATTTGAACTAATATGACAATCGGTATGACAATCAATAGTCATACCGAAAGTCTTGCTAGCTCATTTTAATTGTCTTGCTAGTTGTAAATTTTGTCATACCGAAAGTCTTGCTGGCCAAAGAAGATTGTCATGCCAGTACATGTTTACATTCGGCTGTTTGATAAAAAGGAGCAGAAGTCTATTATTTACACATCAATCAAACAGAACACAAACTCAAGAACAAAAAGAAAAAGGAGCAGAAAAATATTTCATCTCATCTGCAACTTCAAGATCAATTTCTAGATTTTAAAGTTAAATCCAATCAACTAGAAATACTTATCTTGTTCTTGTGTATCAATCTAGCGGATTAAAATCCCTAGAACTTAATCTCAAATCGCATTTAGCATTTGATCTTTTAATTACAAAAATAGAAAAAGTTCATGTCGAATTTATTCTAGATTTGTAATAATTGATTTGAGATTAATCCCTTGTAACCGATACCGTAGTTGTAACACCTTTCAAGTTTAATAAAAGTTTTATTTAACTTGAATTTTGTTTCACAATTTTATTCCGCATTTTATTCGATTAAACGGTATTGTTTGCATTCAACCCCCCCTTCTACAAACAAATTGGGACCTAACAATTGGTATCAGAGCCTTCTGATTAACGTACAAATCTAGATCCTAGACTTTTGTGTTTCTTTCACTTCTTGAATTTTTTATTCACTCAAAAAATTCATAATGACTACACAAAAAGTTGGAACCGTTAAAATTCCACTTTTCGATAAAGAAAATTATGTTATGTGGAAGAAGAAGATGCTACTGTTTTTACAGGTTGCTAATCCCAAATATTTGCAAGTGTTGAAGAAGGGTCCAAAAATTCCTATGGTTATGGAACCAGAGGTAATAGAAAATGATGCGGTGATCACCAAAGCAAGAACTTATGTGAAGGATCCTGAGGACTTCTCTCCTGCTGAAATAGAAGAAGCTTCCCTGGATGCTAGCCTTCAATTAATCTTAGTAGATTCCCTTAATCCCCTGATGAATAGACATATGATGAATTGTAAAGATTCCAAACATATCTGGGAAACTATTGAGATTATTAATGAAGGCACAGAGGAAGTTAGGGAGAACAAACTAGAAATCCTAACCTCTGAGTATGAATACTTTAAATCCAATCCAGGAGAAGGAATCACTGAAGTGTTTGAGAGGTACAATGTATTGATCAACAACCTGAACATTAATGGTAAATACTATTCCATCAGGGAGGTCAACAAAAAGTTCCTTTTAACACTGCCAACTCATCTCGAACATAGAATCACTGCCATTAGAGAAGCAAGAGATCTGAGTGAGATTTCTTTGGAAAGGCTCTATGGTGTGTTAAAGACTTATGAGTTGGAGCAGATTCAGCAGAAGGAAGTTTACGGGAAAGGAAGAGTGGTCAGCACGTCTACTGCTCTAGTAGCTGATGAACAACAACAACAACCACAATATCAACAACAATCTCAACAGTCAGAAAGAATGGTACAGTCTTCCAAGGTTGAAGATAATGTGATAGTAGCAGAATTTGATTCTCCTACTACAAATCAATCAGGAGATGATTATTATTCCTTGGAAGAACTGGAGCAATTGGAGGATGAGTCAATGGCCCTGATTGTCAAGAGATTCTCAAATGTCAGATTCAAAAGGAATCCCAAGTTCAAGTACAAGTCCAACTACAACAGATTCCAGAAAGGTGGATCTTCATCCTCTAACACCAGCAGTGGTGGGTATAAAACAGGGATGGTTGATCGAAGCACCATTCGATGCTTCAACTGTAATGAGTTGGGACACTTTGCCACAGAATGCAGGAAGCCAAAACAAGCTAGGAAGAACTCTTACGATTCTAATCAGAAGAGTAAATCTGAAAGGGCGTACCTGGCAAAGGGAAGAAGCTGGGATGATACTGACAGTGAAGATCAAGAAGTTGGGAATCTTGCTCTCATGGCTAGTAATGCAAGCACCTCATCGTCAAGAAAAGAGGTAAAATTTACTGATGCTGAATTAGTTTATCATCTAGGAGGTTCCTTAGATTGTGCTCGTCGTGATAATGAATTGTTAAATCAACAAATCAAAGACCTTGAGAAAGAGGTCAATGAATTAAGACTTGTGCACATTAATTAAGATAAACTAAAAGAACAAGTATCTTTTCTAGAGAATAGAGTTGACTGTTATAGACAACTCGAAACTATTCTCAAAGACAAGATCACCGGTCTTGAGGCTATGGTTAAAGCTTACTTTAATTCTTGTTCGAAGTCCAAAGAGTTTTACAATAAGCAAGCTGTTAATCAAACACATGGAATAGGTTATGATTACAATGCTGCTATTGGAAAATTAGGCATAAACTCCCCTCCTCATGTATGTGCTAAAGGCAGGGAAGTACCACATGTGCTTAAGGGTGTTGATGAACCCCTCTATAAAGAATCAATTGCTGAACTATTTGATGAGACCTCTTTTATTATTCAAGAAGAAATCCGTGCTGAAGATAATGCTAATGGGAAAGCTGTCTCCAAGTCAAGTGTGTCAAAAGTTCCAGTCAAGGTTGTGAAAGCAACTGAGACTAACTCAGACACACATGAGTTGGATAACACAAATGCCATGTCTACCATGCATAAGTTGCCTATTGTTAATCCTTCTCATAAAGCATGTGGTGTTCCTGATTGTATGTCTTGTGCTTTTAATCTGTTGTTTGCTTATTTTAATGGTAAGCATGTTTCTAATGATAAGACTACTCCTCGTCAGCATGTGAATAATAGAAAGCATGATAGGTCTAAGACTGCTAGTCCTCCTAAAGCTAGAAAGGAGACATTTGTGCCTAAGCCTAAACAGAAATTTGTCAAGGCTGTTCACAAGGTCAAATGTTCAGTCATTGAGAACGTTGAGAATATTGAAATTAAGAATGTTGTTTTGCCTGATAAAGGCCAATTTTACAAGTATGCCGGACCCAGCCAAGCTTGGGTTCCGAAGAAGGTCTAATCCATTTGTATTGCAGGGCATTAAACAGGTACAACCGGTAGTGTGGATTCTTGACAGCGGATCGTCAAGACATATGACCGGAGATAGAGCCCTGCTATCAAATGTGGTTGAGAAAGCTGGCCCAGTGGTTACCTTTGGAGATAACAACAAAGGTTTAACGGAGGGATATGGTTGTTTGCTAGCTGGAAATGTTATCATTGAAAATGTATATGTTGTGCAAGGACTTGAACACAATCTGCTTAGCATTAGTCAGTTCTGTGACAACGGCTACAATGTTTTATTCGACAAGCTGAAGTGTCAGATTCTGCACAAGAAAAGTGAAAAACCCTCCTTAATGGGAATCCGGAAAGGAAATCTGTTCGTAGCTGACATGAACTCTGGAAGCAATCTTGAAGTCAATTGTTTCTATGCAAAGGCATTGTCAGATGAGAGTTGGCTATGGCACAAGAGACTTTCTCATCTCAATTTCAAAACAATGAATTCTCTTGTCAAAAGAGAATTGGTAAGAGGTCTGCCTCAGCTGGAATTCTCTCCAGAAGGACTATGTGAGGCTTGCCAGAAAGGAAAGTCAAAGAAAGCAAGTCACAAAGGCACTGACACATCTTCCATAACTGGTGTTCTGCAATTATTGCACATGGATTTATTTGGTCCAGTTAATATCCTTTCTATGTCAAAGAAGTGTTACTGTCTTGTGATAGTTGATGACTATTCCAAGTATACGTGGGTTTTATTTCTTCACTCTAAGGATGAAACACCACAAGTTATGATTGATCATATCAAGATGATTGAGTTAGATTCTAACGTCCCTGTTAGAGCAATAAGGTCAGATAATGGGACAGAATTCAAGAATGCACTTCTCAATGGATTCTGTACAGACAAAGGGATTACCAGACAATTTTCAGCTCCTAGAACCCCTCAGCAAAATGGAGTGGTAGAAAGGAAGAATCGTACATTGATTGAAGCTGCGAGAACGATGTTAAGTGAATCAGGTCTTCCAATGTACTTTTGGGCTGAAGCTGTCAATACTGCATGTTATACTCAGAATCGAACTCTAATCAACAAAGACGTCATGAAAACTCCTTATGAGATTTTGAATGAACAGAAACCTTCTATCAAATACTTTCATGTATTTGGTGCCAGATGCTTCGTGCTCAAGGATGGAGATGATCATCGTGGTAAGTTCGAGGCAAAGGCATATGAGGGTATTTTTGTTGGATATGGAAGAAGATCATATAGAGTGTATATCATTGATCAACACAAAGTAACTGAAAGTGTCAATGTTACATTTGATGACACTAAACTCCCTAGTATCCAAACTGAAGATCCTTCTGAGAAACTGAAGTTTGATGATACGTCAGATTCAGAATCAGAACATGGTCAAGAACCTGAGGTTGTTGCTGGTGAAGAACCTGTTAATCCTGATGATACTCAAGGTAATAGTGATGGAAACTTTGGCAACAATGGAAATACCACTGCTACTGACGGAGAATCTTCAAGTCAACATGGCAACAACTCAGGGGGAGATGCTGAAGGATCATCTAGTAGGACACAACATCACAATGAATTTCAAGGCGAATCATCAAGATCAAATCTTCCAAGACAGACTGTCTGGAATAAAGCTCACCCTTTTGAGTTGATTATTGGTGATCCAGATGTTGGAGTCAGAACTAGACGTGCTACTCAAAATGAGTGTCTGTTCTCAGGATTTCTTTCTGAGATGGAACCTAAGAAAATTGAAGAAGCACTGACTGATCCAGATTGGGTGATTGCTATGCAAGATGAACTCAATCAGTTTGAAAGTCAACAAGTCTGGAAACTGGTACCTAGGCCTGTACACAAGAAAGCTGTTGGTACTAGGTGGGTATTCAGGAATAAACTAGATGAAGATGGTGTGGTTACAAGAAACAAGGCAAGACTGGTAGCTAAAGGGTATTCTCAAGCTGAAGGCATTGATTATGATGAAACCTATGCTCCAGTGGCTAGACTTGAGGCCATCAGGATATTTCTGGCATTCGCAGCATTTTCAAACTTTAAAGTTTATCAAATGGATGTCAAGAGCGCCTTTCTGAATGGAAAGCTGGATGAAGGGGTATATGTAGAGCAACCTCCTAGTTTTGAAGATCCAGATCATTTGCATTTTGTCTTCTTTCTTTTCAAGGCTATCTATGGGCTAAAACAGTCTCCAAGAAAATGGTATGACACTCTCTCTAAATTTCTTATTGAGAATAGCTTTATTAGAGGTGTCATAGACAAAACTCTCTTTTCTAAAAAACATAAGAATGATACTATATTAGTCCAAGTCTATGTGGATGATATAATATTTGGGTCTACTAATGATAATCTCTGTAAGAGATTTGCTAAGTTAATGCACAGCAAGTTTGAAATGAGCATGATGGGAGAGCTGAAGTTCTTTCTTGGATTACAAGTAAATCAAAGGTTAGATGGAACATTTATTTGTCAATCCAAGTATCTCAAGGAACTCCTCAAAAAGTACAATCTAGAGGATTCTGCATCAGCAAGGACTCCATCAACTACAGCTGTCAAGCTTGGACCATGTGAAAACTCCATTAAGGTAGATGTCACAAGCTACAGAGGTATGATTGGCTCGTTACTCTATCTTACTGCAAGTAGACCAGATATTATGTATGCTACATGTTTATGTGCAAGGTTCCAAGCGGATCCTAGAGATATTCATCTCGTTGCTGTTAAACGAATCTTAAGATATCTTAAGGGAACACCAAATCTAGGTATTTGGTACCCTAAAGAATCTGGTTTTAACCTTGTCGGATATACAGATTCAGATTATGCAGGAAGTGTTGTTGATAGGAAAAGCACCTCAGGGAGTTGTCAATTCCTAGGTAGCAGGCTAGTCTCATGGTATAGCAAGAAACAGCAAACAGTTTCCAACTCAACGGCCGAGGCTGAATATATTGCTGCTGGAAGCTGCTGTGCTCAGATCTTGTGGATTAGGAACCAACTACGAGACTATGGCTCTGTATTGAACAAGATTCCTATTTTATGTGACAACACAAGTGCAATAGCCATCACCAACAACCCTGTGCAGCACTCGAGGACAAAGCACATTGACATCAGGTATCATTTTATTAGAGAGCACGTCATGAATGGTACTGTTGAACTATTTTTTGTTCCAACAGAAGAACAAATAGCAGATATTTTCACTAAATCACTTGACGAATCCACATTTACCAGATTAGTTGGTAAATTGGGCATGTTGAATAGTTTTAGTGATTAATTTAGTTAATATCTGTGATCTGTTCTTGAATGAATTTACAAATGAATTTTTCATAAATGAAAAATTCATTTGCAAATTTATGTTATCATTTTATCATATTTCTTGCTTATTTCTATGTAATATATATTATCTTATCTATTTTTATTTTCCTTTCTTGTTAATTTAAAATATCTCAGAATATTTTATTTCCTCTAAAAATATTTTACTATGAATTTTATTTGCTAATAAAATTCAATAGAAATCTATTTTTGGAATAAAAATAATAAATTCTGATATATTGTCTTTGTTTCTGTAAATATTATAGGTCTGTATTTCAGTTTTACCATTTTGTAATATAATTTCAGTACATTTATAGAGTCTGTACATATTTGATTGTATTTCTACTAAAATGACAATCGGCAAGACAATTGAAATTGTCTTGCTGAAAGTCATTTAGCTATATAATTGTCATATTAGTGTTTTTCAGTATAGTTTATACTGGCAAGACAATCGGTATGACTATCAGTTGTCTTGCCAGTTATAAACAATATATATATATATATTTTCTTTTATTTTATACTGGTATGACAATCGGTATGACTATCAGATTGTCATACCAGTTATATATACTCAGTGTGTATTTTGTTATTTCCTTTATTTCTGTTGTTTTTTTTTCCTTCTTTTGCCTGGTATGACAATCGGTATGACAATCCAGGATTGTCATACCAACTGTCATATAAAGCAGTTTGTTTGTCTTGTTTTAAACCATTTTCAACAGTTCAGTTCTTTTCAAAAATTCGAACAGTTTTTTTCTCTTCATTTTCTCTCTTCTCTCTCTTCGAACTAAAACCAACGAACTGCTCTTTCCTTGCTCGAGTTTTTACTCAGCAAACTGAATCTTCACTCCTGTGATATATACTTACATATATATACATACAGGAGTGCTGTCAAAATTTTCAAATTTTTTTTATCAGTTTGCCCCTTCAAATTCAATTTGTGTTTGTTGATTTTGAACTTTTTATTTTTTTATTTCAATTTCTGATTTGTGTCTTTTGGTTTGTCAAAACTGCGTTTGTGAGTTAAGAATTTTAACGAGATACATTTCTGTCTAAATTTTTCGATTATAATTAATTTAATTCGAATTATTAAATTAATTTAATTAATTTGAATTTTCTTAATATTATTCTTAAAATTCTGAAAAGCATGTGTCTTATTATTATTTTAAATGGCTCTCAATTTCCAAATTGTCGCGCATAATCAGGTTGGTTATTTTAATCCGGAAAAATGTGATGTTGAAAAATTTAAGCCATGGATTAGATTTTTAAATGACCATTCGATTGTTAGCTCTGCTATTAAATCAAATGTGATTTTAAACGTCGATCTACTTAGACTGATTTGCACAACCTCTACTGTGGCCGATGATTCAAAATTTTTTTCATTCACCGTCGCAAACACACAGTATGTAGTTGATGAAACAGTCGTCAATCGTGCGTTAAATTTTCCACTAGACAATTTCTGTAATTTACCCTCTGAAAATGATATCACAAATTTTTTCAATGCTATTCACTATCAGGGGGTGATCAATTTAACCAAACTTTCTAAATCAAATTTGGTGTCTGAATGGGATATTTTCTTCGATACACTTTCCAAAGTGTTTGCCAACTGCACAAAATCCAATTTTCATAACATCACTTCCACTCTGCAGTATATTGGTCTGGCGGTTGTTTTCAATCAAATGATCAATTTTGGCAAACTACTTTTTCCCATTCTCTTGAGACGTCTAACTTCTGCTTTACGTGATCATTCTACAAATCGTAGGGTATCATGTTACTATGCTCGTTTTCTCATGCTTATAGCAAATCATCTTCTCTCACCTGAACACAAAGCCCTTTTTGCTAACTCTGCAGTAACCGAACCCCCTCCAGTTAGCAAAAAGATTTACACTCGCCAAGACACAACCTTCAAATTCATGCAAGTTCCAGTACTTGTATCTGCTTTCATGGCCACTTATATTCCTTTACCTATTTTCAATCTTCCCGGCCATGAACAGCAACCTCAACCTCCAGTGGTTCAAGCCACCCAGGCTCTTCCATTACAGGTAGTAATTCCTCACTCTCACTCCCTTCCTACTTCTGTTGAAAGACCCCCAGTGGTTGATAGGGCTGACCATGAAGTTGTAGAACCACAGCTTCAATCCCAGGTCATAGAGCCAAACACAGAGTCACATTCTATCTCAACCTCTCCCCCACTGTCTAAAATGTTACCCAGAAGATTACTAGGAAGTAGTACATTGTTAAATATGAGTGAACCCTCAGCTCTGCCTCCTCCTAAGAAAAGAAGAACATATTCTGAGGCATCTGAAAGCCCATCCTTGTCCTCCCAACAGGACATGGACTTTGAAATGGCCAATGAACAGTTACTAGAGGCATTCTCTCAACAGGATGCATCTATTGAAATTCTCCATAGGGCCATGGCATCTTGTACTGAGTCAAGCACAATTCCATTACTCACAATGGAACCATACACTTCCCCAGATCATACTTAGGACACACAGCGAGGAGTGCCCGTAGAGTCGGTTACAGTGCCTGCCATAGTTACGGCAGAAGAGCAGTCACATGCTTCAGAGGGAAAATCTGACTCTCCACCATCTTTAATAGAGTCATTTTCTCCCCTCCCAGATCCAACACCTCTGGCTCCCTTATGGGATTCTCCACTCGCAGATTTATCTGGAGAAAGTGGAGGGCAACTCGGTCAATCTATCCCTGAAGCAATTCAGACATCTATTCCAAAAGATTTGATAGTATTGACTGAGGATCGGGACTCGCGAATTCCCATTGCACCACCACTGACCTCTCTTGAAGAGGCTAGGGTGATTTTTAATGCAGGTACAGAAGAACAGCAACAGGAAGACTCCTCACGAGCAATTATATTGAGAGAAACACATGCACGTGAGGTGAGTGAACCAAACACGAGTGAAATTCAGGTGAGAGCACACACAGACACTGATACTGTAAACCTGTTAGCTCAGATTGCTGCCCTAAAAGAAGAACTTGCTAAAAGCCAAGCTGAAGCTCAAGCATTCAAAGCACAAGTGGTTGAACGGTCTTCTTCTTCCACCTCTGTCAACAATCAGCTTGCAATCATAAGGAATGACATCTCAGATCTAAAGACCACTGTAATACCAAAGCTCAATTCTATTCAGGACACTCCAACTTTATCAGCTGATGACATATCCAACTTCTGCTCTCTACACACAAGAATGACTTCTCTTGAAGACCTCGTTGAGATGAATCATTCACTGGACTCCTCAAGATTTCTAAAGATAGAGACGGGCATGGAACATCTCAATGAAGGGATGAAGCACCTATATTTCATGATCAAGAATTCTCATTACCCTAATGAAGAACAAAGAACTTATTTTGAAGGACCGTCTGGTGGAGGATCAGGCTCTGGAGGTGATGGAGGTTCCAAAGGAAAGTCAGTAGAGGATCCCTCAACTAAGGGGGAGAAGAAAGGAAGTAGTGCCAAAGGGAAAGAAAAAGATACCTCTGCTGGAAACAAAGGAAAGGCTGATGATGTCTACTACAGTGGAGAACAGGATGACTTTGATATTTTTGACATTCCCACTGAACCAGTTCAGGAAGATAAAGATGGGTTATTTGAAGCTGAAGAGGAAAGTGATTTTGGAGAATGGGAAGAAGAAGCTCAAGTGGATCCTATGTTTGAGAAAGAATTTCAGAAGGAGCAGTCAGAAATGAAAAGAAAAGAAGCTGAACTCAAGAAGGTCTCTCAGATCATTGACATGAGAAAAGACATTCAAAGAACAGAAACTCTTCAAAAGCAACGTCTTCATGACATTAAGGCTCAAGAAAGGAGAAGAGATGTCAGACTAAAGATTGGTGAAAAATGGGATGAAGCTAGGAGAGTACTTGATATGCCTCAGCTGAGCACTAACAATGATAGGCAGTTCTTACATCTTCTTGACAAGCTGGAAATCTCAAATCCTAACAATGACATGTACATGAATGCTATCAAGACTGAAGTCTCAAGGATCACAGCTGCTTTTGATAGATCCCTAAATGAGATGAGCATTTTTGTATATTATCAGAGTGAAGGATCTTTCAAGGTGTCACTTCATCTATTTGAGAATCGTTCTTTGTCAGAGATTTGGGTTCTTTTAAACAAAGTCAAAAGAAGCTCAGAATTGAATGAAGTTCTTCGAGAAAGGCTTAAAGAGTTTGCCAGCAGGGCTAGTCCTCAAGTGGTCAACAATCCTCATCAGGTGAGATTCTTTAAGTCTGATTGTCTTCAAATCTGTCAGCTAGATGTACAATCTCTTAAAGACTACTCAGCTAAGCATCTGGTCTGGATGGAACATCATTTGAGAACTGCTGGATATTCATCCATGTTGAAGACTCAAGCTGCTGACTTGATTCAAGCTTATTGTGAAAAGAATGTTAAAAGATACAATCAACTCAAGAATAAGCTGAAGTCAGTTGGAGTTCAACCAGTCAGACCAGCAAGCTTCTCTTCAGAAAAGGATCGTGTCTTTGACAAGGAATTGCTTCAAGATTTAGAAGAAGGTGAAGTCAGAAGAGAAGACAACTGAATTCAATTAGCTCAAAACTCAATGTAATATGATTAGAGCTTTATGAATCAAGATAGTCTAATGTAGTTATATGTTCAGGCTAGAGGAACATCTATCTTGTATTCACTTGTAAATTTCATTTGGAATCTGGAAAATGTTAAATATAATCCAGAACTTTTCTGCTATTTACTTTACATTACTGTTTATATCTTTTTCTTATTTGTTAGTTGAGTTATCCTCTAGGTATTTGTTGTTATTATCTAACAAACAAATAGGGGAGATTGAAAGGCATATGTCATAGCCTACTCGTTTATTCGAGTATTTAACTCAACTCAAATAAGAATGTAATAAGTAAATAGTGGATCTATCATCAGAGAGATCTCACAAAGTAACATCTGTCAAAGAATAAAGAAACATTGTTCATCTGCAGACTTGAAGATTCACTGGAAGAAGTTCAAGAATTTGATCATGCCTCAGTGATATAAATCAAGATCGTGGATTTAATCAAGTGATAGAGATCTCGTCAGGGTATCATTTATTACAAGGATTCAATCAGAATATCAAAGTCAAGACATGAAGAAACGTCACCGAAGTTAGTCACTCATGAACCAGACAGTACATCGAGTGTCAGCATTGAAGTGGCGGAATTGATT